>NC_059425.1:196005068-196042568 GCF_021028975.2 Sphaerodactylus townsendi
AGATTAGATACACGAGCTCTTAACCTCCTACGCCACTGCTGCCCCAGAGATAGAGATAGGGATGCCAGTCTCCAGAGAGGATATGGAGAACTCCCCAGGATTAAGGCTCATCTCCAGACTATCGAAATCAGTTCCCCTGGATAAAATCGGTTCCCCTGGAGCAGAGGTGTCCAACTCTGGTGCTTCAGACGTTCATGGACTGCAATTCCCATCAGTCTCTGCTGGCATGGCCATCTGAAGCACCAGAGTTGGACACCTCTGCTTTGGAGAGTCCGACGCTCTATGACCCTGTACCCCAGGGATGGTCTTGTCCTCCCAAGGGTCTATCCCCAAATCTCCAGAAGTATTGAAGCCTCAATCTAGCAACCCTACCAGTAGCTGGGTGGGATCAGCCAACTCCAGAGACAGCACATAACTGGCCCGTAAATAGAATCACGGTTTGATCCTGAGGTCTGTCATGTTTACTTTCAAACCTAGGAGGGCTACTAGCCAGACTGACTGGGGTTGCCAGCTCCGTATAGGTGGTCCCTTGGGGGGGCGGTGGAGACCACAGCAGGATACAATGCCATAGAACCCCCCCTTCGAAAGAAGCCATTATCTCCAAGAGAACTGGTCTCTATAGTCTGGAGATCAGTCTCTATAGTCTGGAGATCAGTCTCTATAGTCTGGAGATCAGTCTCTATAGTCTGGAGATCAGTCTCTATAGTCTGGAGATCAGTTGTAATTTTGGGAGTTCTCCAACCCACTCTCCCATCCACGGGATATCACTGCATAATCCCATGGTGGCGAACCTTTTGCACTCCAGATGTTATGGACTACAGTTCCCATCAGCCCTGCCAATTGGCCATGCTGGCAGGGGCTGATGGGAATTGTAGTCCATAACATCTGGGGTGCCAAAGGTTCGCCACCACTGGCATAATCTGTGGACTCCTGCAACCTCATTCTAGACACGTTTGGGGCCCCTGAAAGCAGGCTCTGTAGAAAACTTCTCTTCAAAAATAAAAACAAAAAAGCCTTCGACAATACAAAAACAAAACAGCTTTTGCACTCCTAGAAGAAAGAGGAAGATTCAGCTGAGATGGATCAGCTGAGCCATGAGTGGGCTGGGTAACTAGGGGGGAAAATACACACTGTCAGGGGCACACTCATGTCACAAGCTTTGAAACGTGGGTCAGTAACGACCCGGTCCTTGAACAGGGGACAGTCTAAAGATTTACCTAATCTACGTTAACAACAGGTGGCATTTGTTTTTTGGTCAGGGGATGGACAACTTGGCAGGGGGGTTCTGAAACAATTCTCAGGTGTGTGTCACCTTGATGATTTGTAAGTTTTTTTAATTTGTTCACCAGCCCTACGAGAGCATCTCTCCCCTTCTGCTTGGATCAGAGGTGGAGCACTCGTGGGAACGTGCGGGATCACATGTACCCCGGCTCACGCCAGCTGGTCACATGGGGGGTCGAAGAATCGCCCCTCCCCCACCCCTCCATGCCTGGTGCTCCTTCAGCCAGCAGAGCCTCCACCATCCGAAGGAGCAGTCTGATGGAGCCGCCGCCGGGCACCCCTCGGACGCGCCCAGAGGTGGGATCCAGCAGGTTCTCACAGGTTCCCGAGAGTAGGTGACTAATTATTTGTGTGTGCCGAGAGGGGGTTACTAATTGGTGCTTTTGCCACGTGATTTTTGCCTTACTTACGCCCCTCCTCTCAGCAGTAGCGCACAGAACTTGAAGCAGTCTAGCAGGAGGTGCGCCGGCGTGCGTGGCAGCCTGCGCCTGCGTGCATTCGTTTCCCACCCAAGGACTGGTGCAGCGGCTGCGTCCTTGCCACAGCCCCGCCCAGGAATGCCCCGCCCTCGGAATGCCCGGCCACGCCCCAGTCGTGCCCCACCCAGCCCCATTGGCGCTATGCCACAGTTTGAATCCCACCACCATGGGAACCTGTTACTAAAATGTTTGGATCCCAGCACTGGCCGCGCCCCACCAGGCTGCTCCTTCCGCCGCCGGCGGGTCTGCCGGCTGAAAGAGCAGTCTGGCAGAGGGGCGGCCTGCAGCAGGCTCCCGCCGGCTAAGGTGAGTGGGGCACGGGAGGTGCGGGGGGCGACTGGAGCAGGTGTTGCCCCGGGCCCCATTTCCGCCCCCCCCCTCCAATGCCTCTGGCTTGGATCACATCATAACACCCTTCCTGAAGACAGTGGTTGTGATGTGGGTGACGGCCTTTTGTTATCCACAGTAAAAAAAATGAAATAAAGCAAATAACTCATTCAAGTTCCCTACACTCTCTTTATCTTCCTGTAGCCGTCTTTTGGCCCCACTGCCTTCCTGGACAGTTTCTGATGCCTCTAAAGACATTCCCTTTGCTGGCCTCATTAGCTTTTCACAATATACTCCTTTCATTCTGTTCCCCGTCAGATTTATACTGCAATCCTATGCGAAGTTAGTCCAGTCCGCACCAGTTGCTTTCGGTAGGCTTAAACCAGAGTGACTCTGCATTGGATGACGCTGCTGGGCTCAGCCTGTGAAAGGACGCTTTGTTTTGAAGAGACGGGGAGGAGAAATATGATGAGGCCATCTTCACTTAGAATGTTTTGTTTCTTGTCTGACGCTAAAAAGGGGAGGGGGACACCAAACTGGGTTGCCAGGTTCCAGGCGGGGCCTGGGGATATCCTGGGATAACAACTCCAGACTACAGAGATCAGTTCCCCTAGAAAAAATGGCCACTTGCAGGATAAACTCTGTGTCCTGCCTTGTGAATGTCCTCCCCCACCCCAGATCCTCCCCTTACTCCACCTCTTCTGCACCTATCTCTTCAGTCAGAAGCTGACAGCTCTAACCTAATTCTCTGGCCATGACTACTTAGAAAAACATGCTGCGCCAGTGGTGAGATCCGGGTACCCTTAGTAACAGGTTCCCATGGTGGTGGGATTCAAACAGTGGCGTAGCGCCAATGGGGCTGGGTGGGATGGGGCACAATGGGGGCGTGGCTGGGCATTCCGGGGGCGGGGCATTACTAATTTCTCTGTTACTGTAAAAAACTCTTACTGTAAAAAAAAGTTCCTAATTTCCAGCTGGTATCTTTCTGTCCATAATTTAAACTCATTATAGCAAGTCCTATCATCTGCTGCCAACAGAAACAACTACTTCTCCTCTAATTGACTGCCTGTCAAATACTTAATACTTTCAAATACTTAATTTTGTTTCTAGAAATCAAAAGAAGGATACTTTCCCTAAACAAGGAACTTTACCATATTTCTAAAACATGTTTTTAAAACAGCCCAACAGGGAGAATTATCCCGTTTTCTACCTTCGCTAACCAGCCACATAGGAAACAACAGGACTTTAAGATTTTTGGACCTAATGGAATTTCTAATGGAAAAGCAGACCCAATTAGTCACCCCCTCTTGGCACACACAAATAATTAGTAACCCACTCTCGGGAACTGGTGAGAACCTGCTGGATCCCACTTCTGCATGCGCTGCTGACAAAGTGAAATTTCAGTATTTAAATTTTGATAAAGTGACAGTCAAAAGCTCATCCCCAGAGGGGGAGAGAGGGGAAGCTGCGACTGGGGCGTGTGTGTGCCCTGCGTCTCTGCCACGGTGACGCCCAATCCTGCCCTGCCCCAGAATGCCCCCTCCACGGCCTGGCCACGCCTCCACCAGAGCTCCGCCCGGGGCATTGCGTCCCCCCCGCCCCGTGGGCACTATGCCACTGCTCATCCAACCCCCACCCTCACAAATCATGTTAATGTCTACAGTGCTACTGGATTAGAATCAAATTGTTTAACTGCAGAGCAACAAGGCTACGCTCTGAAGAAGAGAAGAAGTGTTTGGATTCATACCCCATTTTCTCAACCACTAGGAGTATCAAAGCAGCTTATAACCGCCTTCCCCATCCCCAACAGGCACCTTGCGAGGTAGGCTGGGGCTGAGAGAGTTCTGAGAGAACTATGGCTGACCCAAGGTCACACAGCAGGCTGCACGTTGAGGAACAGGGAAACAAATCCAGTTCACCAGATAAGAGTCTGCTGCTCATGAGAAGGAGTGGAGAACCAAACCCGGCTCACCAGATTAGAATCCACCTCTCTTAACCATGACACTGTTACTCTGAGGTCGATTCTGCACTTGGGTTATCAACCTAAGTTCAAGCTGCGTGGACTGCAGGCAGTTTCCTGTACAACCACTGGCATCAACTTGCTTGTACCAGCTTTCGCCTCTGTGTGTGTATCAGACTCCAGTTGCGAACTACTGCACACAGCCAACCACATCAACCCCAGCTCCATTCCAGTAAAGTGCGGAATCTCTGGTGTCAGGAGTCCCCCATTCAGCCAATCACAGCTGAGTGTTTTGGGCATGCGTACAGCTGGCCAATCAAAAAAATGCCACCTTCGTCCCTCCATTCCTGTGGCAGTTTTTTTTATAACATGTGTGGGGATAGACGGAACACGGCTGTAGAACAGTAGCCAATCAGAACGGAGCGGCAAAGAGGCACAGGGTGATTCCGCCCTCCGAGCTGGGATCAAGCTGGTTGCAGTGGGGAACAACAATCGCTTCGACCTAGGCCAGTACCCTTCTCAGGGAACTGGGTCGAACCTATTTTACTCATGTGCGGAATCACCCTTAGAGAGTTAATCAAAGCAGGAATAGGTCACAAAGCCATTTTTTACAAGACAGCCTCAAATGTGGCTACTTTATCAGAAGCATTTTTAATTGCACCCTTCTACCTATGTGTTTGATGCAGCTTCCTCGGGGAAGGGCGGAGTATAAATCAATCAATCAATCAATCAAACAAACAAACAAACAAACAAACAAACAAACAAACAAACAAACAAACAAACAAACAAACAAACAAACAAACAAACAAACATGGCTAGGAAAATAGGCCTGATTGTTTCGCTCAAATCTCATTTCATTTCTCTCCTTACTGCAGCCCCTTTCCACATGGATTTTGTCGGGACGGTTTCCCGTGTGCCAAAATACAGGCTTTTTAGTGGTCCAACGGGACTCCGCCTCCCTTTTGCAGCTGTGGGAAATCTAGTTGGACCCAACCCAACGTGACACATCAGAAAGAACCACGTAAGCAGAATTATATCAAACGATAATACAATTCCCAAGTCTCTTAGCTCTTTCTCAAGTAGAAAACATCAAAAAAAACCCTCTATGCATCAAAAATCAGCGCTTTGAATTATGCTCAGAAGCATAAATTCTGCACAGTTCCATTGGCGGCGGAACACAGACTGCTCGACTTGTACAGATTTGGGTTTGTATGTCTCCTTTACTGGAAAAAAGCAAATGAGTCATCTGTTTTTTTAATTCCCTGCCCACACCCACCCCAGGGCTCCAAGCGTCCTGACAGTTAGCTTGCAGTGACCAACCCTTGTTAAATTGCGGAATGTCCTGGAACCAACCTCGAAGGTGAAAGCCTGCCGATTGAAACAGATGACTGATCTCTGCCACCCCTGAACTGCCCTCCTCGGGCTCTTTGTGCCTGCAGTCAATGCTGTTCAGCTTTTCCATGCATGGTTTCGCCAAAATTTGCAGCCGATCTTCCTTATCAGTCAAAAGCTCATCCCCAGAGGGGGAGAGAGGGGAAGGAGCAGCAGTGTTCGTAGGAGGTTAAGAGCTCATGTATCTAATCTGGAGGACCCGGGTTTGATTCCCAGCTCTGCCGCCTGAGCCGTGGAGGCTTATCTGGGGAATTCAGATTAGCCTGTACACTCCCACACATGGCAGCTGGGTGACCTTGGGCTAGTCACAGCTTCTCGGAGCTCTCTCAGCCCCACCCATCTCACAGGGTGTTTGTTGTGAGGGAGGAAGGGCAAGGAGATTGTAAGCCCCTTTGAGTCTCCTGCAGGAGAGAAAGGGGGGATATAAATCCAAACTCTTCTTATGGTGTATGGCTGGGACCGCCAGCTCTGGGTTGGACAATACCTGCAGATATTAGGGCCAGAGGGATCATAGCAGGGCAGAATGCCCCTGGTCTGCAGGGGGGGCTGATCTCTGAAGTCTGGAGAGCAATTGTAATGGTGGGAGATCTTTCTATGTTTTAGGAAACATCAGCCAATTTGGCTTTTCCTGGTTTTGCACACAGCCCATTTTCCAAAGCTGATCTGCCGCTTGAAGACTAGCACGCCCACGTTTTCCCTTTGTTATCCATTCTGTGATCTGCACACAGTAGTGTAGGATTTGGAAAAGCCAACTTCAGATCCCCACTCAGCCGTCGAAGTGCGCCAGGTGACCTTGGGCTAGTCTTCCCCCCTCTCCGCTGTGCTTACCCCGTGAGGATAAAAGGAGGAGAGGAGGGAGATGCAAAATGCTTGGGGGAGAAAGACAGACTACAAATGAAATCAGACCCTACATAGTGTGATCCAGACAACACACTAGAACAGTGATGGCAAACCTTTTCAAGTGCCCAAATTGCAACCCAAAACCCACTTATTTATTGCAAAGTGCCAACGCGGCAATTTAACCTGAATAACCCCCTCGAGCAGGGGCCAGCCTGCTGTAGCCTCCAGCAAGTCCCACAAGCGCCACTCTGCGCCCCTCTAGCATCTCTGCTCCTCCCCACCCCCTGGGCAGCAGCCACCTGGAGCACAGGCACCAGGCCCGCCAGCCGAGTCCTCCCTGCTCGCTGAGGAGCACGCACGTCAAGTCCAGCAGCCCAGCCAGCCTAGATGTGTGTGTATGTGGGGGGCAATTTTCCCCCACATGACGAACTCTGTGCCCACGTCCCCACAGAGAGGGCTCTGAGTGCCACCTCTGGCACCCGTGCCATAGGTTCGCCACCCCTGCACTAGAAAAAGCAAGAGCAGCTGGGGAAAGCGAGGGCTGCTGGGAAATGTAGTTCTCAGCCATTCAGGAGGGCCAAAGTCACCTCCTGCTGGAGGGACAAGGACTACATTTCCCAGCAGCCCTTGCTGCCAGCTCCAGTAGGACTGAAAGAATGCAGTTAAAACTGTGCGTACCTCAGACTTCAACAGACAATTGGAAACAGTGGCCTCTTCCCTCCTCCTGCCTCCATTTGCCTGGAAATCTTTCCTTCCACAGGCACAGAGAGCTACGGTAGAGTGGCAAAAAGATGGACAAGAGAGAGTTGGGGTAGGGAGAAAGAGAGCTGGAATAAGTAGGCAGAAGGAGAGAGCTGGGGTTGGCGGCAGAGCGAGCGAGCTGGGGAGCAGGGGAGGCAAGAAAGTTGGGATAGGGGGCAAGAAAGTGAGTTCGGGTTGCAGGGCAAAAAGGGAGAAAAACAGAGCTGGGATAGCAGGGCAAAAAGAGAAGACTAAGAGAAAGGGGTGCGAGGGTGAAGAGTAAATGGCAGAGTAAAAGGAAAGAACAGAAGAAAAAGGTGGGAGCACCTAGGCAGAGCTCACCCCATCTTCACAGGCACCCTGCTGCCCCCTCCCCTTTATAAAGCCTGGATCCAGCTTTGCAAATGGGAGAATACCTATCGAGATTGGGGGGAACGCTCCCCATCTTCACAGGCACCCTGCTGCCCCCTCCCCTTTGTAAAGCCCTGGATCCAACTTTTCAAATGGGGGGATACCCATCGAGACTGGGGGGATACAGTTTTGCAAACAACAGTTTTCTAGAGCCCGTAGAGCTCACACGGGCTTTATTGCTAGTAAAGAAATAGAAAATAAACCATGCCAGAAGCACACGTAAACTCCAACCAAGCTTGCTCATCTCCAGTGAGAAAACGTTCCCAGCCCGAGCCTTTATACCAGAGGTGGGATCCAGCAGGTTCTCACAGGTTCCCGAGAGTAGGTTCCTAATTATTTGTGTGTGTCGAGAGGGGGTTACTAATGGGTGATTTTGCCACGTGATTTTTGCCTTAGTTACGCCCCTCCTCTCAGCAGTAGCGCGCAGAACTGGAAGCAGTCTAGCAGGAGGTGCACCGGCGTGCGTGGCAGCCTGCGCCTGCGTGCATTCGTTTCCCGCCCAAGGACCGGCGCAGCGGCTGCGTCCTAACCACAGCCCTGCCCAGGAATGCCCCACCCCCGTAATGCCCGGTCACGCCCCCGTCGTGCCGCGCCCAGCCCCATTGGCGCTACCCCACAGTTTGAATCCCACCACCATGGGAAGCTGTTACTAAAATTTTTGGATCCCACCACTGCTTTATACACTTGAAATTCTTCAGGTGCCAACCTAGCCTGTAGACTGTGTACACTTAGTTAAGAGTATGACCCAGTACTGAATGCACCACGGGACTTACGGCCCTGCAAAGAACCAGAGAAACCAGTATTTAAAATGGTTCGGCCATTAACATCTCAAGGCTGAAGCCAAACTGCTGATTTTTTGAATTCTCTCCTGTAAGAAGGCTCAAAGCAGCTTACAAACTTCTTCCCTTCCTCTCTCGACCACCGGCCCCTTTGTGAGGTAGGTGGGGTTGAGAGAGTTGGGAGAGAAAGTTGACTTGTCCGAGGCCACCGAGCAGGCTCCATGTGCGGGAGCGGGGAATCAAACTCAGTCCTCCAGATTGGAGACCACCGCTCTTAACCACTACACTGGCTCTCTGGGTGGGAGGCCACCAATTTCATGGCAAACCATCTCAGCTCTGAACAGCCCAGGGTTACAAATCAAGGACATGATCTTCTTCTAACAAAAGCTGCTTTTGTGGCTTTGGCTGACGGAGTTCCAGCAGGCCCCACCCCTCATCTGTCTTCAGGCTTGCCAATCTCCTGGCAGGACCTGGAGAGCTCCTGGAATTGCAACTTGTTCTCCAGGCAACAGAGATCAGTATCCCTGGAGATAACAGCTGCTCTGGAGGGTGAACTCTCTATGCCCGTGGTGGCGAACCTTTGGCACTCCAGATGTTATGGACTACAATTCCCATCCGCCCCTGCCAGCATGGCCAATTGGCGATGCTGGCAGGGGCTGATGGGAATTGTAGTCCATAACATCTGGAATGCCAAAGGTTCGCCACCACTATGGCTAACAATCTTGATCCTCTTTTCCTGCCCCCCCCCCCACCCCCCCCCCCCCCCCCCCCCCCCCCCCCCCCCCCCCCCCCCCCCCCCCCCCCCCCCCCCCCCCCCCCCCCCCCCCCCCCCCCCCCCCCCCCCCCCCCCCCCCACCCCCCCCCCCCCCCCCCCCCCCCCCCCCCCCCCCCCCCCCCCCCCCCCCCCCCCCCCCCCCCCCCCCCCCACCCCCCCCCCCCCCCACCCCCCCCCCCCCCCCCCCCCCCCCCACCACCCCCCCTACTCCCCCCACCACTACCCCCCCCCCCACTCCCCCCCCCCCCACCCCCCCCCCCCCCCCCCCCCCCCCCCCCCCCCCCCCCCCCCCCCCCACCCCCCCCCCCCCCCACCCCCCCCCCCCCCCACCCCCCCCCCCCCCCACCCCCCCCCCCCCCCACCCCCCCCCCCCCCCACCCCCCCCCCCCCCCACCCCCCCCCCCCCCCACCCCCCCCCCCCCCCACCCCCCCCCCCCCCCACCCCCCCCCCCCCCCACCCCCCCCCCCCCCCACCCCCCCCCCCCCCCACCCCCCCCCCCCCCCACCCCCCCCCCCCCCCACCCCCCCCCCCCCCCACCCCCCCCCCCCCCCACCCCCCCCCCCCCCCACCCCCCCCCCCCCCCACCCCCCCCCCCCCCCACCCCCCCCCCCCCCCACCCCCCCCCCCCCCCACCCCCCCCCCCCCCCACCCCCCCCCCCCCCCACCCCCCCCCCCCCCCACCCCCCCCCCCCCCCACCCCCCCCCCCCCCCACCCCCCCCCCCCCCCACCCCCCCCCCCCCCCACCCCCCCCCCCCCCCACCCCCCCCCCCCCCCACCCCCCCCCCCCCCCACCCCCCCCCCCCCCCACCCCCCCCCCCCCCCACCCCCCCCCCCCCCCACCCCCCCCCCCCCCCACCCCCCCCCCCCCCCACCCCCCCCCCCCCCCACCCCCCCCCCCCCCCACCCCCCCCCCCCCCCACCCCCCCCCCCCCCCACCCCCCCCCCCCCCCACCCCCCCCCCCCCCCACCCCCCCCCCCCCCCACCCCCCCCCCCCCCCACCCCCCCCCCCCCCCACCCCCCCCCCCCCCCACCCCCCCCCCCCCCCACCCCCCCCCCCCCCCACCCCCCCCCCCCCCCACCCCCCCCCCCCCCCACCCCCCCCCCCCCCCACCCCCCCCCCCCCCCACCCCCCCCCCCCCCCACCCCCCCCCCCCCCCACCCCCCCCCCCCCCCACCCCCCCCCCCCCCCACCCCCCCCCCCCCCCACCCCCCCCCCCCCCCACCCCCCCCCCCCCCCACCCCCCCCCCCCCCCACCCCCCCCCCCCCCCACCCCCCCCCCCCCCCACCCCCCCCCCCCCCCACCCCCCCCCCCCCCCACCCCCCCCCCCCCCCACCCCCCCCCCCCCCCACCCCCCCCCCCCCCCACCCCCCCCCCCCCCCACCCCCCCCCCCCCCCACCCCCCCCCCCCCCCACCCCCCCCCCCCCCCACCCCCCCCCCCCCCCACCCCCCCCCCCCCCCACCCCCCCCCCCCCCCACCCCCCCCCCCCCCCACCCCCCCCCCCCCCCACCCCCCCCCCCCCCCACCCCCCCCCCCCCCCACCCCCCCCCCCCCCCACCCCCCCCCCCCCCCACCCCCCCCCCCCCCCACCCCCCCCCCCCCCCACCCCCCCCCCCCCCCACCCCCCCCCCCCCCCACCCCCCCCCCCCCCCACCCCCCCCCCCCCCCACCCCCCCCCCCCCCCACCCCCCCCCCCCCCCACCCCCCCCCCCCCCCACCCCCCCCCCCCCCCACCCCCCCCCCCCCCCACCCCCCCCCCCCCCCACCCCCCCCCCCCCCCACCCCCCCCCCCCCCCACCCCCCCCCCCCCCCACCCCCCCCCCCCCCCACCCCCCCCCCCCCCCACCCCCCCCCCCCCCCACCCCCCCCCCCCCCCACCCCCCCCCCCCCCCACCCCCCCCCCCCCCCACCCCCCCCCCCCCCCACCCCCCCCCCCCCCCACCCCCCCCCCCCCCCACCCCCCCCCCCCCCCACCCCCCCCCCCCCCCACCCCCCCCCCCCCCCACCCCCCCCCCCCCCCACCCCCCCCCCCCCCCACCCCCCCCCCCCCCCACCCCCCCCCCCCCCCACCCCCCCCCCCCCCCACCCCCCCCCCCCCCCACCCCCCCCCCCCCCCACCCCCCCCCCCCCCCACCCCCCCCCCCCCCCACCCCCCCCCCCCCCCACCCCCCCCCCCCCCCACCCCCCCCCCCCCCCACCCCCCCCCCCCCCCACCCCCCCCCCCCCCCACCCCCCCCCCCCCCCACCCCCCCCCCCCCCCACCCCCCCCCCCCCCCACCCCCCCCCCCCCCCACCCCCCCCCCCCCCCACCCCCCCCCCCCCCCACCCCCCCCCCCCCCCACCCCCCCCCCCCCCCACCCCCCCCCCCCCCCACCCCCCCCCCCCCCCACCCCCCCCCCCCCCCACCCCCCCCCCCCCCCACCCCCCCCCCCCCCCACCCCCCCCCCCCCCCACCCCCCCCCCCCCCCACCCCCCCCCCCCCCCACCCCCCCCCCCCCCCACCCCCCCCCCCCCCCACCCCCCCCCCCCCCCACCCCCCCCCCCCCCCACCCCCCCCCCCCCCCACCCCCCCCCCCCCCCACCCCCCCCCCCCCCCACCCCCCCCCCCCCCCACCCCCCCCCCCCCCCACCCCCCCCCCCCCCCACCCCCCCCCCCCCCCACCCCCCCCCCCCCCCACCCCCCCCCCCCCCCACCCCCCCCCCCCCCCACCCCCCCCCCCCCCCACCCCCCCCCCCCCCCACCCCCCCCCCCCCCCACCCCCCCCCCCCCCCACCCCCCCCCCCCCCCACCCCCCCCCCCCCCCACCCCCCCCCCCCCCCACCCCCCCCCCCCCCCACCCCCCCCCCCCCCCACCCCCCCCCCCCCCCACCCCCCCCCCCCCCCACCCCCCCCCCCCCCCACCCCCCCCCCCCCCCACCCCCCCCCCCCCCCACCCCCCCCCCCCCCCACCCCCCCCCCCCCCCACCCCCCCCCCCCCCCACCCCCCCCCCCCCCCACCCCCCCCCCCCCCCACCCCCCCCCCCCCCCACCCCCCCCCCCCCCCACCCCCCCCCCCCCCCACCCCCCCCCCCCCCCACCCCCCCCCCCCCCCACCCCCCCCCCCCCCCACCCCCCCCCCCCCCCACCCCCCCCCCCCCCCACCCCCCCCCCCCCCCACCCCCCCCCCCCCCCACCCCCCCCCCCCCCCACCCCCCCCCCCCCCCACCCCCCCCCCCCCCCACCCCCCCCCCCCCCCACCCCCCCCCCCCCCCACCCCCCCCCCCCCCCACCCCCCCCCCCCCCCACCCCCCCCCCCCCCCACCCCCCCCCCCCCCCACCCCCCCCCCCCCCCACCCCCCCCCCCCCCCACCCCCCCCCCCCCCCACCCCCCCCCCCCCCCACCCCCCCCCCCCCCCACCCCCCCCCCCCCCCACCCCCCCCCCCCCCCACCCCCCCCCCCCCCCACCCCCCCCCCCCCCCACCCCCCCCCCCCCCCACCCCCCCCCCCCCCCACCCCCCCCCCCCCCCACCCCCCCCCCCCCCCACCCCCCCCCCCCCCCACCCCCCCCCCCCCCCACCCCCCCCCCCCCCCACCCCCCCCCCCCCCCACCCCCCCCCCCCCCCACCCCCCCCCCCCCCCACCCCCCCCCCCCCCCACCCCCCCCCCCCCCCACCCCCCCCCCCCCCCACCCCCCCCCCCCCCCACCCCCCCCCCCCCCCACCCCCCCCCCCCCCCACCCCCCCCCCCCCCCACCCCCCCCCCCCCCCACCCCCCCCCCCCCCCACCCCCCCCCCCCCCCACCCCCCCCCCCCCCCACCCCCCCCCCCCCCCACCCCCCCCCCCCCCCACCCCCCCCCCCCCCCACCCCCCCCCCCCCCCACCCCCCCCCCCCCCCACCCCCCCCCCCCCCCACCCCCCCCCCCCCCCACCCCCCCCCCCCCCCACCCCCCCCCCCCCCCACCCCCCCCCCCCCCCACCCCCCCCCCCCCCCACCCCCCCCCCCCCCCACCCCCCCCCCCCCCCACCCCCCCCCCCCCCCACCCCCCCCCCCCCCCACCCCCCCCCCCCCCCACCCCCCCCCCCCCCCACCCCCCCCCCCCCCCACCCCCCCCCCCCCCCACCCCCCCCCCCCCCCACCCCCCCCCCCCCCCACCCCCCCCCCCCCCCACCCCCCCCCCCCCCCACCCCCCCCCCCCCCCACCCCCCCCCCCCCCCACCCCCCCCCCCCCCCACCCCCCCCCCCCCCCACCCCCCCCCCCCCCCACCCCCCCCCCCCCCCACCCCCCCCCCCCCCCACCCCCCCCCCCCCCCACCCCCCCCCCCCCCCACCCCCCCCCCCCCCCACCCCCCCCCCCCCCCACCCCCCCCCCCCCCCACCCCCCCCCCCCCCCACCCCCCCCCCCCCCCACCCCCCCCCCCCCCCACCCCCCCCCCCCCCCACCCCCCCCCCCCCCCACCCCCCCCCCCCCCCACCCCCCCCCCCCCCCACCCCCCCCCCCCCCCACCCCCCCCCCCCCCCACCCCCCCCCCCCCCCACCCCCCCCCCCCCCCACCCCCCCCCCCCCCCACCCCCCCCCCCCCCCACCCCCCCCCCCCCCCACCCCCCCCCCCCCCCACCCCCCCCCCCCCCCACCCCCCCCCCCCCCCACCCCCCCCCCCCCCCACCCCCCCCCCCCCCCACCCCCCCCCCCCCCCACCCCCCCCCCCCCCCACCCCCCCCCCCCCCCACCCCCCCCCCCCCCCACCCCCCCCCCCCCCCACCCCCCCCCCCCCCCACCCCCCCCCCCCCCCACCCCCCCCCCCCCCCACCCCCCCCCCCCCCCACCCCCCCCCCCCCCCACCCCCCCCCCCCCCCACCCCCCCCCCCCCCCACCCCCCCCCCCCCCCACCCCCCCCCCCCCCCACCCCCCCCCCCCCCCACCCCCCCCCCCCCCCACCCCCCCCCCCCCCCACCCCCCCCCCCCCCCACCCCCCCCCCCCCCCACCCCCCCCCCCCCCCACCCCCCCCCCCCCCCACCCCCCCCCCCCCCCACCCCCCCCCCCCCCCACCCCCCCCCCCCCCCACCCCCCCCCCCCCCCACCCCCCCCCCCCCCCACCCCCCCCCCCCCCCACCCCCCCCCCCCCCCACCCCCCCCCCCCCCCACCCCCCCCCCCCCCCACCCCCCCCCCCCCCCACCCCCCCCCCCCCCCACCCCCCCCCCCCCCCACCCCCCCCCCCCCCCACCCCCCCCCCCCCCCACCCCCCCCCCCCCCCACCCCCCCCCCCCCCCACCCCCCCCCCCCCCCACCCCCCCCCCCCCCCACCCCCCCCCCCCCCCACCCCCCCCCCCCCCCACCCCCCCCCCCCCCCACCCCCCCCCCCCCCCACCCCCCCCCCCCCCCACCCCCCCCCCCCCCCACCCCCCCCCCCCCCCACCCCCCCCCCCCCCCACCCCCCCCCCCCCCCACCCCCCCCCCCCCCCACCCCCCCCCCCCCCCACCCCCCCCCCCCCCCACCCCCCCCCCCCCCCACCCCCCCCCCCCCCCACCCCCCCCCCCCCCCACCCCCCCCCCCCCCCACCCCCCCCCCCCCCCACCCCCCCCCCCCCCCACCCCCCCCCCCCCCCACCCCCCCCCCCCCCCACCCCCCCCCCCCCCCACCCCCCCCCCCCCCCACCCCCCCCCCCCCCCACCCCCCCCCCCCCCCACCCCCCCCCCCCCCCACCCCCCCCCCCCCCCACCCCCCCCCCCCCCCACCCCCCCCCCCCCCCACCCCCCCCCCCCCCCACCCCCCCCCCCCCCCACCCCCCCCCCCCCCCACCCCCCCCCCCCCCCACCCCCCCCCCCCCCCACCCCCCCCCCCCCCCACCCCCCCCCCCCCCCACCCCCCCCCCCCCCCACCCCCCCCCCCCCCCACCCCCCCCCCCCCCCACCCCCCCCCCCCCCCACCCCCCCCCCCCCCCACCCCCCCCCCCCCCCACCCCCCCCCCCCCCCACCCCCCCCCCCCCCCACCCCCCCCCCCCCCCACCCCCCCCCCCCCCCACCCCCCCCCCCCCCCACCCCCCCCCCCCCCCACCCCCCCCCCCCCCCACCCCCCCCCCCCCCCACCCCCCCCCCCCCCCACCCCCCCCCCCCCCCACCCCCCCCCCCCCCCACCCCCCCCCCCCCCCACCCCCCCCCCCCCCCACCCCCCCCCCCCCCCACCCCCCCCCCCCCCCACCCCCCCCCCCCCCCACCCCCCCCCCCCCCCACCCCCCCCCCCCCCCACCCCCCCCCCCCCCCACCCCCCCCCCCCCCCACCCCCCCCCCCCCCCACCCCCCCCCCCCCCCACCCCCCCCCCCCCCCACCCCCCCCCCCCCCCACCCCCCCCCCCCCCCACCCCCCCCCCCCCCCACCCCCCCCCCCCCCCACCCCCCCCCCCCCCCACCCCCCCCCCCCCCCACCCCCCCCCCCCCCCACCCCCCCCCCCCCCCACCCCCCCCCCCCCCCACCCCCCCCCCCCCCCACCCCCCCCCCCCCCCACCCCCCCCCCCCCCCACCCCCCCCCCCCCCCACCCCCCCCCCCCCCCACCCCCCCCCCCCCCCACCCCCCCCCCCCCCCACCCCCCCCCCCCCCCACCCCCCCCCCCCCCCACCCCCCCCCCCCCCCACCCCCCCCCCCCCCCACCCCCCCCCCCCCCCACCCCCCCCCCCCCCCACCCCCCCCCCCCCCCACCCCCCCCCCCCCCCACCCCCCCCCCCCCCCACCCCCCCCCCCCCCCACCCCCCCCCCCCCCCACCCCCCCCCCCCCCCACCCCCCCCCCCCCCCACCCCCCCCCCCCCCCACCCCCCCCCCCCCCCACCCCCCCCCCCCCCCACCCCCCCCCCCCCCCACCCCCCCCCCCCCCCACCCCCCCCCCCCCCCACCCCCCCCCCCCCCCACCCCCCCCCCCCCCCACCCCCCCCCCCCCCCACCCCCCCCCCCCCCCACCCCCCCCCCCCCCCACCCCCCCCCCCCCCCACCCCCCCCCCCCCCCACCCCCCCCCCCCCCCACCCCCCCCCCCCCCCACCCCCCCCCCCCCCCACCCCCCCCCCCCCCCACCCCCCCCCCCCCCCACCCCCCCCCCCCCCCACCCCCCCCCCCCCCCACCCCCCCCCCCCCCCACCCCCCCCCCCCCCCACCCCCCCCCCCCCCCACCCCCCCCCCCCCCCACCCCCCCCCCCCCCCACCCCCCCCCCCCCCCACCCCCCCCCCCCCCCACCCCCCCCCCCCCCCACCCCCCCCCCCCCCCACCCCCCCCCCCCCCCACCCCCCCCCCCCCCCACCCCCCCCCCCCCCCACCCCCCCCCCCCCCCACCCCCCCCCCCCCCCACCCCCCCCCCCCCCCACCCCCCCCCCCCCCCACCCCCCCCCCCCCCCACCCCCCCCCCCCCCCACCCCCCCCCCCCCCCACCCCCCCCCCCCCCCACCCCCCCCCCCCCCCACCCCCCCCCCCCCCCACCCCCCCCCCCCCCCACCCCCCCCCCCCCCCACCCCCCCCCCCCCCCACCCCCCCCCCCCCCCACCCCCCCCCCCCCCCACCCCCCCCCCCCCCCACCCCCCCCCCCCCCCACCCCCCCCCCCCCCCACCCCCCCCCCCCCCCACCCCCCCCCCCCCCCACCCCCCCCCCCCCCCACCCCCCCCCCCCCCCACCCCCCCCCCCCCCCACCCCCCCCCCCCCCCACCCCCCCCCCCCCCCACCCCCCCCCCCCCCCACCCCCCCCCCCCCCCACCCCCCCCCCCCCCCACCCCCCCCCCCCCCCACCCCCCCCCCCCCCCACCCCCCCCCCCCCCCACCCCCCCCCCCCCCCACCCCCCCCCCCCCCCACCCCCCCCCCCCCCCACCCCCCCCCCCCCCCACCCCCCCCCCCCCCCACCCCCCCCCCCCCCCACCCCCCCCCCCCCCCACCCCCCCCCCCCCCCACCCCCCCCCCCCCCCACCCCCCCCCCCCCCCACCCCCCCCCCCCCCCACCCCCCCCCCCCCCCACCCCCCCCCCCCCCCACCCCCCCCCCCCCCCACCCCCCCCCCCCCCCACCCCCCCCCCCCCCCACCCCCCCCCCCCCCCACCCCCCCCCCCCCCCACCCCCCCCCCCCCCCACCCCCCCCCCCCCCCACCCCCCCCCCCCCCCACCCCCCCCCCCCCCCACCCCCCCCCCCCCCCACCCCCCCCCCCCCCCACCCCCCCCCCCCCCCACCCCCCCCCCCCCCCACCCCCCCCCCCCCCCACCCCCCCCCCCCCCCACCCCCCCCCCCCCCCACCCCCCCCCCCCCCCACCCCCCCCCCCCCCCACCCCCCCCCCCCCCCACCCCCCCCCCCCCCCACCCCCCCCCCCCCCCACCCCCCCCCCCCCCCACCCCCCCCCCCCCCCACCCCCCCCCCCCCCCACCCCCCCCCCCCCCCACCCCCCCCCCCCCCCACCCCCCCCCCCCCCCACCCCCCCCCCCCCCCACCCCCCCCCCCCCCCACCCCCCCCCCCCCCCACCCCCCCCCCCCCCCACCCCCCCCCCCCCCCACCCCCCCCCCCCCCCACCCCCCCCCCCCCCCACCCCCCCCCCCCCCCACCCCCCCCCCCCCCCACCCCCCCCCCCCCCCACCCCCCCCCCCCCCCACCCCCCCCCCCCCCCACCCCCCCCCCCCCCCACCCCCCCCCCCCCCCACCCCCCCCCCCCCCCACCCCCCCCCCCCCCCACCCCCCCCCCCCCCCACCCCCCCCCCCCCCCACCCCCCCCCCCCCCCACCCCCCCCCCCCCCCACCCCCCCCCCCCCCCACCCCCCCCCCCCCCCACCCCCCCCCCCCCCCACCCCCCCCCCCCCCCACCCCCCCCCCCCCCCACCCCCCCCCCCCCCCACCCCCCCCCCCCCCCACCCCCCCCCCCCCCCACCCCCCCCCCCCCCCACCCCCCCCCCCCCCCACCCCCCCCCCCCCCCACCCCCCCCCCCCCCCACCCCCCCCCCCCCCCACCCCCCCCCCCCCCCACCCCCCCCCCCCCCCACCCCCCCCCCCCCCCACCCCCCCCCCCCCCCACCCCCCCCCCCCCCCACCCCCCCCCCCCCCCACCCCCCCCCCCCCCCACCCCCCCCCCCCCCCACCCCCCCCCCCCCCCACCCCCCCCCCCCCCCACCCCCCCCCCCCCCCACCCCCCCCCCCCCCCACCCCCCCCCCCCCCCACCCCCCCCCCCCCCCACCCCCCCCCCCCCCCACCCCCCCCCCCCCCCACCCCCCCCCCCCCCCACCCCCCCCCCCCCCCACCCCCCCCCCCCCCCACCCCCCCCCCCCCCCACCCCCCCCCCCCCCCACCCCCCCCCCCCCCCACCCCCCCCCCCCCCCACCCCCCCCCCCCCCCACCCCCCCCCCCCCCCACCCCCCCCCCCCCCCACCCCCCCCCCCCCCCACCCCCCCCCCCCCCCACCCCCCCCCCCCCCCACCCCCCCCCCCCCCCACCCCCCCCCCCCCCCACCCCCCCCCCCCCCCACCCCCCCCCCCCCCCACCCCCCCCCCCCCCCACCCCCCCCCCCCCCCACCCCCCCCCCCCCCCACCCCCCCCCCCCCCCACCCCCCCCCCCCCCCACCCCCCCCCCCCCCCACCCCCCCCCCCCCCCACCCCCCCCCCCCCCCACCCCCCCCCCCCCCCACCCCCCCCCCCCCCCACCCCCCCCCCCCCCCACCCCCCCCCCCCCCCACCCCCCCCCCCCCCCACCCCCCCCCCCCCCCACCCCCCCCCCCCCCCACCCCCCCCCCCCCCCACCCCCCCCCCCCCCCACCCCCCCCCCCCCCCACCCCCCCCCCCCCCCACCCCCCCCCCCCCCCACCCCCCCCCCCCCCCACCCCCCCCCCCCCCCACCCCCCCCCCCCCCCACCCCCCCCCCCCCCCACCCCCCCCCCCCCCCACCCCCCCCCCCCCCCACCCCCCCCCCCCCCCACCCCCCCCCCCCCCCACCCCCCCCCCCCCCCACCCCCCCCCCCCCCCACCCCCCCCCCCCCCCACCCCCCCCCCCCCCCACCCCCCCCCCCCCCCACCCCCCCCCCCCCCCACCCCCCCCCCCCCCCACCCCCCCCCCCCCCCACCCCCCCCCCCCCCCACCCCCCCCCCCCCCCACCCCCCCCCCCCCCCACCCCCCCCCCCCCCCACCCCCCCCCCCCCCCACCCCCCCCCCCCCCCACCCCCCCCCCCCCCCACCCCCCCCCCCCCCCACCCCCCCCCCCCCCCACCCCCCCCCCCCCCCACCCCCCCCCCCCCCCACCCCCCCCCCCCCCCACCCCCCCCCCCCCCCACCCCCCCCCCCCCCCACCCCCCCCCCCCCCCACCCCCCCCCCCCCCCACCCCCCCCCCCCCCCACCCCCCCCCCCCCCCACCCCCCCCCCCCCCCACCCCCCCCCCCCCCCACCCCCCCCCCCCCCCACCCCCCCCCCCCCCCACCCCCCCCCCCCCCCACCCCCCCCCCCCCCCACCCCCCCCCCCCCCCACCCCCCCCCCCCCCCACCCCCCCCCCCCCCCACCCCCCCCCCCCCCCACCCCCCCCCCCCCCCACCCCCCCCCCCCCCCACCCCCCCCCCCCCCCACCCCCCCCCCCCCCCACCCCCCCCCCCCCCCACCCCCCCCCCCCCCCACCCCCCCCCCCCCCCACCCCCCCCCCCCCCCACCCCCCCCCCCCCCCACCCCCCCCCCCCCCCACCCCCCCCCCCCCCCACCCCCCCCCCCCCCCACCCCCCCCCCCCCCCACCCCCCCCCCCCCCCACCCCCCCCCCCCCCCACCCCCCCCCCCCCCCACCCCCCCCCCCCCCCACCCCCCCCCCCCCCCACCCCCCCCCCCCCCCACCCCCCCCCCCCCCCACCCCCCCCCCCCCCCACCCCCCCCCCCCCCCACCCCCCCCCCCCCCCACCCCCCCCCCCCCCCACCCCCCCCCCCCCCCACCCCCCCCCCCCCCCACCCCCCCCCCCCCCCACCCCCCCCCCCCCCCACCCCCCCCCCCCCCCACCCCCCCCCCCCCCCACCCCCCCCCCCCCCCACCCCCCCCCCCCCCCACCCCCCCCCCCCCCCACCCCCCCCCCCCCCCACCCCCCCCCCCCCCCACCCCCCCCCCCCCCCACCCCCCCCCCCCCCCACCCCCCCCCCCCCCCACCCCCCCCCCCCCCCACCCCCCCCCCCCCCCACCCCCCCCCCCCCCCACCCCCCCCCCCCCCCACCCCCCCCCCCCCCCACCCCCCCCCCCCCCCACCCCCCCCCCCCCCCACCCCCCCCCCCCCCCACCCCCCCCCCCCCCCACCCCCCCCCCCCCCCACCCCCCCCCCCCCCCACCCCCCCCCCCCCCCACCCCCCCCCCCCCCCACCCCCCCCCCCCCCCACCCCCCCCCCCCCCCACCCCCCCCCCCCCCCACCCCCCCCCCCCCCCACCCCCCCCCCCCCCCACCCCCCCCCCCCCCCACCCCCCCCCCCCCCCACCCCCCCCCCCCCCCACCCCCCCCCCCCCCCACCCCCCCCCCCCCCCACCCCCCCCCCCCCCCACCCCCCCCCCCCCCCACCCCCCCCCCCCCCCACCCCCCCCCCCCCCCACCCCCCCCCCCCCCCACCCCCCCCCCCCCCCACCCCCCCCCCCCCCCACCCCCCCCCCCCCCCACCCCCCCCCCCCCCCACCCCCCCCCCCCCCCACCCCCCCCCCCCCCCACCCCCCCCCCCCCCCACCCCCCCCCCCCCCCACCCCCCCCCCCCCCCACCCCCCCCCCCCCCCACCCCCCCCCCCCCCCACCCCCCCCCCCCCCCACCCCCCCCCCCCCCCACCCCCCCCCCCCCCCACCCCCCCCCCCCCCCACCCCCCCCCCCCCCCACCCCCCCCCCCCCCCACCCCCCCCCCCCCCCACCCCCCCCCCCCCCCACCCCCCCCCCCCCCCACCCCCCCCCCCCCCCACCCCCCCCCCCCCCCACCCCCCCCCCCCCCCACCCCCCCCCCCCCCCACCCCCCCCCCCCCCCACCCCCCCCCCCCCCCACCCCCCCCCCCCCCCACCCCCCCCCCCCCCCACCCCCCCCCCCCCCCACCCCCCCCCCCCCCCACCCCCCCCCCCCCCCACCCCCCCCCCCCCCCACCCCCCCCCCCCCCCACCCCCCCCCCCCCCCACCCCCCCCCCCCCCCACCCCCCCCCCCCCCCACCCCCCCCCCCCCCCACCCCCCCCCCCCCCCACCCCCCCCCCCCCCCACCCCCCCCCCCCCCCACCCCCCCCCCCCCCCACCCCCCCCCCCCCCCACCCCCCCCCCCCCCCACCCCCCCCCCCCCCCACCCCCCCCCCCCCCCACCCCCCCCCCCCCCCACCCCCCCCCCCCCCCACCCCCCCCCCCCCCCACCCCCCCCCCCCCCCACCCCCCCCCCCCCCCACCCCCCCCCCCCCCCACCCCCCCCCCCCCCCACCCCCCCCCCCCCCCACCCCCCCCCCCCCCCACCCCCCCCCCCCCCCACCCCCCCCCCCCCCCACCCCCCCCCCCCCCCACCCCCCCCCCCCCCCACCCCCCCCCCCCCCCACCCCCCCCCCCCCCCACCCCCCCCCCCCCCCACCCCCCCCCCCCCCCACCCCCCCCCCCCCCCACCCCCCCCCCCCCCCACCCCCCCCCCCCCCCACCCCCCCCCCCCCCCACCCCCCCCCCCCCCCACCCCCCCCCCCCCCCACCCCCCCCCCCCCCCACCCCCCCCCCCCCCCACCCCCCCCCCCCCCCACCCCCCCCCCCCCCCACCCCCCCCCCCCCCCACCCCCCCCCCCCCCCACCCCCCCCCCCCCCCACCCCCCCCCCCCCCCACCCCCCCCCCCCCCCACCCCCCCCCCCCCCCACCCCCCCCCCCCCCCACCCCCCCCCCCCCCCACCCCCCCCCCCCCCCACCCCCCCCCCCCCCCACCCCCCCCCCCCCCCACCCCCCCCCCCCCCCACCCCCCCCCCCCCCCACCCCCCCCCCCCCCCACCCCCCCCCCCCCCCACCCCCCCCCCCCCCCACCCCCCCCCCCCCCCACCCCCCCCCCCCCCCACCCCCCCCCCCCCCCACCCCCCCCCCCCCCCACCCCCCCCCCCCCCCACCCCCCCCCCCCCCCACCCCCCCCCCCCCCCACCCCCCCCCCCCCCCACCCCCCCCCCCCCCCACCCCCCCCCCCCCCCACCCCCCCCCCCCCCCACCCCCCCCCCCCCCCACCCCCCCCCCCCCCCACCCCCCCCCCCCCCCACCCCCCCCCCCCCCCACCCCCCCCCCCCCCCACCCCCCCCCCCCCCCACCCCCCCCCCCCCCCACCCCCCCCCCCCCCCACCCCCCCCCCCCCCCACCCCCCCCCCCCCCCACCCCCCCCCCCCCCCACCCCCCCCCCCCCCCACCCCCCCCCCCCCCCACCCCCCCCCCCCCCCACCCCCCCCCCCCCCCACCCCCCCCCCCCCCCACCCCCCCCCCCCCCCACCCCCCCCCCCCCCCACCCCCCCCCCCCCCCACCCCCCCCCCCCCCCACCCCCCCCCCCCCCCACCCCCCCCCCCCCCCACCCCCCCCCCCCCCCACCCCCCCCCCCCCCCACCCCCCCCCCCCCCCACCCCCCCCCCCCCCCACCCCCCCCCCCCCCCACCCCCCCCCCCCCCCACCCCCCCCCCCCCCCACCCCCCCCCCCCCCCACCCCCCCCCCCCCCCACCCCCCCCCCCCCCCACCCCCCCCCCCCCCCACCCCCCCCCCCCCCCACCCCCCCCCCCCCCCACCCCCCCCCCCCCCCACCCCCCCCCCCCCCCACCCCCCCCCCCCCCCACCCCCCCCCCCCCCCACCCCCCCCCCCCCCCACCCCCCCCCCCCCCCACCCCCCCCCCCCCCCACCCCCCCCCCCCCCCACCCCCCCCCCCCCCCACCCCCCCCCCCCCCCACCCCCCCCCCCCCCCACCCCCCCCCCCCCCCACCCCCCCCCCCCCCCACCCCCCCCCCCCCCCACCCCCCCCCCCCCCCACCCCCCCCCCCCCCCACCCCCCCCCCCCCCCACCCCCCCCCCCCCCCACCCCCCCCCCCCCCCACCCCCCCCCCCCCCCACCCCCCCCCCCCCCCACCCCCCCCCCCCCCCACCCCCCCCCCCCCCCACCCCCCCCCCCCCCCACCCCCCCCCCCCCCCACCCCCCCCCCCCCCCACCCCCCCCCCCCCCCACCCCCCCCCCCCCCCACCCCCCCCCCCCCCCACCCCCCCCCCCCCCCACCCCCCCCCCCCCCCACCCCCCCCCCCCCCCACCCCCCCCCCCCCCCACCCCCCCCCCCCCCCACCCCCCCCCCCCCCCACCCCCCCCCCCCCCCACCCCCCCCCCCCCCCACCCCCCCCCCCCCCCACCCCCCCCCCCCCCCACCCCCCCCCCCCCCCACCCCCCCCCCCCCCCACCCCCCCCCCCCCCCACCCCCCCCCCCCCCCACCCCCCCCCCCCCCCACCCCCCCCCCCCCCCACCCCCCCCCCCCCCCACCCCCCCCCCCCCCCACCCCCCCCCCCCCCCACCCCCCCCCCCCCCCACCCCCCCCCCCCCCCACCCCCCCCCCCCCCCACCCCCCCCCCCCCCCACCCCCCCCCCCCCCCACCCCCCCCCCCCCCCACCCCCCCCCCCCCCCACCCCCCCCCCCCCCCACCCCCCCCCCCCCCCACCCCCCCCCCCCCCCACCCCCCCCCCCCCCCACCCCCCCCCCCCCCCACCCCCCCCCCCCCCCACCCCCCCCCCCCCCCACCCCCCCCCCCCCCCACCCCCCCCCCCCCCCACCCCCCCCCCCCCCCACCCCCCCCCCCCCCCACCCCCCCCCCCCCCCACCCCCCCCCCCCCCCACCCCCCCCCCCCCCCACCCCCCCCCCCCCCCACCCCCCCCCCCCCCCACCCCCCCCCCCCCCCACCCCCCCCCCCCCCCACCCCCCCCCCCCCCCACCCCCCCCCCCCCCCACCCCCCCCCCCCCCCACCCCCCCCCCCCCCCACCCCCCCCCCCCCCCACCCCCCCCCCCCCCCACCCCCCCCCCCCCCCACCCCCCCCCCCCCCCACCCCCCCCCCCCCCCACCCCCCCCCCCCCCCACCCCCCCCCCCCCCCACCCCCCCCCCCCCCCACCCCCCCCCCCCCCCACCCCCCCCCCCCCCCACCCCCCCCCCCCCCCACCCCCCCCCCCCCCCACCCCCCCCCCCCCCCACCCCCCCCCCCCCCCACCCCCCCCCCCCCCCACCCCCCCCCCCCCCCACCCCCCCCCCCCCCCACCCCCCCCCCCCCCCACCCCCCCCCCCCCCCACCCCCCCCCCCCCCCACCCCCCCCCCCCCCCACCCCCCCCCCCCCCCACCCCCCCCCCCCCCCACCCCCCCCCCCCCCCACCCCCCCCCCCCCCCACCCCCCCCCCCCCCCACCCCCCCCCCCCCCCACCCCCCCCCCCCCCCACCCCCCCCCCCCCCCACCCCCCCCCCCCCCCACCCCCCCCCCCCCCCACCCCCCCCCCCCCCCACCCCCCCCCCCCCCCACCCCCCCCCCCCCCCACCCCCCCCCCCCCCCACCCCCCCCCCCCCCCACCCCCCCCCCCCCCCACCCCCCCCCCCCCCCACCCCCCCCCCCCCCCACCCCCCCCCCCCCCCACCCCCCCCCCCCCCCACCCCCCCCCCCCCCCACCCCCCCCCCCCCCCACCCCCCCCCCCCCCCACCCCCCCCCCCCCCCACCCCCCCCCCCCCCCACCCCCCCCCCCCCCCACCCCCCCCCCCCCCCACCCCCCCCCCCCCCCACCCCCCCCCCCCCCCACCCCCCCCCCCCCCCACCCCCCCCCCCCCCCACCCCCCCCCCCCCCCACCCCCCCCCCCCCCCACCCCCCCCCCCCCCCACCCCCCCCCCCCCCCACCCCCCCCCCCCCCCACCCCCCCCCCCCCCCACCCCCCCCCCCCCCCACCCCCCCCCCCCCCCACCCCCCCCCCCCCCCACCCCCCCCCCCCCCCACCCCCCCCCCCCCCCACCCCCCCCCCCCCCCACCCCCCCCCCCCCCCACCCCCCCCCCCCCCCACCCCCCCCCCCCCCCACCCCCCCCCCCCCCCACCCCCCCCCCCCCCCACCCCCCCCCCCCCCCACCCCCCCCCCCCCCCACCCCCCCCCCCCCCCACCCCCCCCCCCCCCCACCCCCCCCCCCCCCCACCCCCCCCCCCCCCCACCCCCCCCCCCCCCCACCCCCCCCCCCCCCCACCCCCCCCCCCCCCCACCCCCCCCCCCCCCCACCCCCCCCCCCCCCCACCCCCCCCCCCCCCCACCCCCCCCCCCCCCCACCCCCCCCCCCCCCCACCCCCCCCCCCCCCCACCCCCCCCCCCCCCCACCCCCCCCCCCCCCCACCCCCCCCCCCCCCCACCCCCCCCCCCCCCCACCCCCCCCCCCCCCCACCCCCCCCCCCCCCCACCCCCCCCCCCCCCCACCCCCCCCCCCCCCCACCCCCCCCCCCCCCCACCCCCCCCCCCCCCCACCCCCCCCCCCCCCCACCCCCCCCCCCCCCCACCCCCCCCCCCCCCCACCCCCCCCCCCCCCCACCCCCCCCCCCCCCCACCCCCCCCCCCCCCCACCCCCCCCCCCCCCCACCCCCCCCCCCCCCCACCCCCCCCCCCCCCCACCCCCCCCCCCCCCCACCCCCCCCCCCCCCCACCCCCCCCCCCCCCCACCCCCCCCCCCCCCCACCCCCCCCCCCCCCCACCCCCCCCCCCCCCCACCCCCCCCCCCCCCCACCCCCCCCCCCCCCCACCCCCCCCCCCCCCCACCCCCCCCCCCCCCCACCCCCCCCCCCCCCCACCCCCCCCCCCCCCCACCCCCCCCCCCCCCCACCCCCCCCCCCCCCCACCCCCCCCCCCCCCCACCCCCCCCCCCCCCCACCCCCCCCCCCCCCCACCCCCCCCCCCCCCCACCCCCCCCCCCCCCCACCCCCCCCCCCCCCCACCCCCCCCCCCCCCCACCCCCCCCCCCCCCCACCCCCCCCCCCCCCCACCCCCCCCCCCCCCCACCCCCCCCCCCCCCCACCCCCCCCCCCCCCCACCCCCCCCCCCCCCCACCCCCCCCCCCCCCCACCCCCCCCCCCCCCCACCCCCCCCCCCCCCCACCCCCCCCCCCCCCCACCCCCCCCCCCCCCCACCCCCCCCCCCCCCCACCCCCCCCCCCCCCCACCCCCCCCCCCCCCCACCCCCCCCCCCCCCCACCCCCCCCCCCCCCCACCCCCCCCCCCCCCCACCCCCCCCCCCCCCCACCCCCCCCCCCCCCCACCCCCCCCCCCCCCCACCCCCCCCCCCCCCCACCCCCCCCCCCCCCCACCCCCCCCCCCCCCCACCCCCCCCCCCCCCCACCCCCCCCCCCCCCCACCCCCCCCCCCCCCCACCCCCCCCCCCCCCCACCCCCCCCCCCCCCCACCCCCCCCCCCCCCCACCCCCCCCCCCCCCCACCCCCCCCCCCCCCCACCCCCCCCCCCCCCCACCCCCCCCCCCCCCCACCCCCCCCCCCCCCCACCCCCCCCCCCCCCCACCCCCCCCCCCCCCCACCCCCCCCCCCCCCCACCCCCCCCCCCCCCCACCCCCCCCCCCCCCCACCCCCCCCCCCCCCCACCCCCCCCCCCCCCCACCCCCCCCCCCCCCCACCCCCCCCCCCCCCCACCCCCCCCCCCCCCCACCCCCCCCCCCCCCCACCCCCCCCCCCCCCCACCCCCCCCCCCCCCCACCCCCCCCCCCCCCCACCCCCCCCCCCCCCCACCCCCCCCCCCCCCCACCCCCCCCCCCCCCCACCCCCCCCCCCCCCCACCCCCCCCCCCCCCCACCCCCCCCCCCCCCCACCCCCCCCCCCCCCCACCCCCCCCCCCCCCCACCCCCCCCCCCCCCCACCCCCCCCCCCCCCCACCCCCCCCCCCCCCCACCCCCCCCCCCCCCCACCCCCCCCCCCCCCCACCCCCCCCCCCCCCCACCCCCCCCCCCCCCCACCCCCCCCCCCCCCCACCCCCCCCCCCCCCCACCCCCCCCCCCCCCCACCCCCCCCCCCCCCCACCCCCCCCCCCCCCCACCCCCCCCCCCCCCCACCCCCCCCCCCCCCCACCCCCCCCCCCCCCCACCCCCCCCCCCCCCCACCCCCCCCCCCCCCCACCCCCCCCCCCCCCCACCCCCCCCCCCCCCCACCCCCCCCCCCCCCCACCCCCCCCCCCCCCCACCCCCCCCCCCCCCCACCCCCCCCCCCCCCCACCCCCCCCCCCCCCCACCCCCCCCCCCCCCCACCCCCCCCCCCCCCCACCCCCCCCCCCCCCCACCCCCCCCCCCCCCCACCCCCCCCCCCCCCCACCCCCCCCCCCCCCCACCCCCCCCCCCCCCCACCCCCCCCCCCCCCCACCCCCCCCCCCCCCCACCCCCCCCCCCCCCCACCCCCCCCCCCCCCCACCCCCCCCCCCCCCCACCCCCCCCCCCCCCCACCCCCCCCCCCCCCCACCCCCCCCCCCCCCCACCCCCCCCCCCCCCCACCCCCCCCCCCCCCCACCCCCCCCCCCCCCCACCCCCCCCCCCCCCCACCCCCCCCCCCCCCCACCCCCCCCCCCCCCCACCCCCCCCCCCCCCCACCCCCCCCCCCCCCCACCCCCCCCCCCCCCCACCCCCCCCCCCCCCCACCCCCCCCCCCCCCCACCCCCCCCCCCCCCCACCCCCCCCCCCCCCCACCCCCCCCCCCCCCCACCCCCCCCCCCCCCCACCCCCCCCCCCCCCCACCCCCCCCCCCCCCCACCCCCCCCCCCCCCCACCCCCCCCCCCCCCCACCCCCCCCCCCCCCCACCCCCCCCCCCCCCCACCCCCCCCCCCCCCCACCCCCCCCCCCCCCCACCCCCCCCCCCCCCCACCCCCCCCCCCCCCCACCCCCCCCCCCCCCCACCCCCCCCCCCCCCCACCCCCCCCCCCCCCCACCCCCCCCCCCCCCCACCCCCCCCCCCCCCCACCCCCCCCCCCCCCCACCCCCCCCCCCCCCCACCCCCCCCCCCCCCCACCCCCCCCCCCCCCCACCCCCCCCCCCCCCCACCCCCCCCCCCCCCCACCCCCCCCCCCCCCCACCCCCCCCCCCCCCCACCCCCCCCCCCCCCCACCCCCCCCCCCCCCCACCCCCCCCCCCCCCCACCCCCCCCCCCCCCCACCCCCCCCCCCCCCCACCCCCCCCCCCCCCCACCCCCCCCCCCCCCCACCCCCCCCCCCCCCCACCCCCCCCCCCCCCCACCCCCCCCCCCCCCCACCCCCCCCCCCCCCCACCCCCCCCCCCCCCCACCCCCCCCCCCCCCCACCCCCCCCCCCCCCCACCCCCCCCCCCCCCCACCCCCCCCCCCCCCCACCCCCCCCCCCCCCCACCCCCCCCCCCCCCCACCCCCCCCCCCCCCCACCCCCCCCCCCCCCCACCCCCCCCCCCCCCCACCCCCCCCCCCCCCCACCCCCCCCCCCCCCCACCCCCCCCCCCCCCCACCCCCCCCCCCCCCCACCCCCCCCCCCCCCCACCCCCCCCCCCCCCCACCCCCCCCCCCCCCCACCCCCCCCCCCCCCCACCCCCCCCCCCCCCCACCCCCCCCCCCCCCCACCCCCCCCCCCCCCCACCCCCCCCCCCCCCCACCCCCCCCCCCCCCCACCCCCCCCCCCCCCCACCCCCCCCCCCCCCCACCCCCCCCCCCCCCCACCCCCCCCCCCCCCCACCCCCCCCCCCCCCCACCCCCCCCCCCCCCCACCCCCCCCCCCCCCCACCCCCCCCCCCCCCCACCCCCCCCCCCCCCCACCCCCCCCCCCCCCCACCCCCCCCCCCCCCCACCCCCCCCCCCCCCCACCCCCCCCCCCCCCCACCCCCCCCCCCCCCCACCCCCCCCCCCCCCCACCCCCCCCCCCCCCCACCCCCCCCCCCCCCCACCCCCCCCCCCCCCCACCCCCCCCCCCCCCCACCCCCCCCCCCCCCCACCCCCCCCCCCCCCCACCCCCCCCCCCCCCCACCCCCCCCCCCCCCCACCCCCCCCCCCCCCCACCCCCCCCCCCCCCCACCCCCCCCCCCCCCCACCCCCCCCCCCCCCCACCCCCCCCCCCCCCCACCCCCCCCCCCCCCCACCCCCCCCCCCCCCCACCCCCCCCCCCCCCCACCCCCCCCCCCCCCCACCCCCCCCCCCCCCCACCCCCCCCCCCCCCCACCCCCCCCCCCCCCCACCCCCCCCCCCCCCCACCCCCCCCCCCCCCCACCCCCCCCCCCCCCCACCCCCCCCCCCCCCCACCCCCCCCCCCCCCCACCCCCCCCCCCCCCCACCCCCCCCCCCCCCCACCCCCCCCCCCCCCCACCCCCCCCCCCCCCCACCCCCCCCCCCCCCCACCCCCCCCCCCCCCCACCCCCCCCCCCCCCCACCCCCCCCCCCCCCCACCCCCCCCCCCCCCCACCCCCCCCCCCCCCCACCCCCCCCCCCCCCCACCCCCCCCCCCCCCCACCCCCCCCCCCCCCCACCCCCCCCCCCCCCCACCCCCCCCCCCCCCCACCCCCCCCCCCCCCCACCCCCCCCCCCCCCCACCCCCCCCCCCCCCCACCCCCCCCCCCCCCCACCCCCCCCCCCCCCCACCCCCCCCCCCCCCCACCCCCCCCCCCCCCCACCCCCCCCCCCCCCCACCCCCCCCCCCCCCCACCCCCCCCCCCCCCCACCCCCCCCCCCCCCCACCCCCCCCCCCCCCCACCCCCCCCCCCCCCCACCCCCCCCCCCCCCCACCCCCCCCCCCCCCCACCCCCCCCCCCCCCCACCCCCCCCCCCCCCCACCCCCCCCCCCCCCCACCCCCCCCCCCCCCCACCCCCCCCCCCCCCCACCCCCCCCCCCCCCCACCCCCCCCCCCCCCCACCCCCCCCCCCCCCCACCCCCCCCCCCCCCCACCCCCCCCCCCCCCCACCCCCCCCCCCCCCCACCCCCCCCCCCCCCCACCCCCCCCCCCCCCCACCCCCCCCCCCCCCCACCCCCCCCCCCCCCCACCCCCCCCCCCCCCCACCCCCCCCCCCCCCCACCCCCCCCCCCCCCCACCCCCCCCCCCCCCCACCCCCCCCCCCCCCCACCCCCCCCCCCCCCCACCCCCCCCCCCCCCCACCCCCCCCCCCCCCCACCCCCCCCCCCCCCCACCCCCCCCCCCCCCCACCCCCCCCCCCCCCCACCCCCCCCCCCCCCCACCCCCCCCCCCCCCCACCCCCCCCCCCCCCCACCCCCCCCCCCCCCCACCCCCCCCCCCCCCCACCCCCCCCCCCCCCCACCCCCCCCCCCCCCCACCCCCCCCCCCCCCCACCCCCCCCCCCCCCCACCCCCCCCCCCCCCCACCCCCCCCCCCCCCCACCCCCCCCCCCCCCCACCCCCCCCCCCCCCCACCCCCCCCCCCCCCCACCCCCCCCCCCCCCCACCCCCCCCCCCCCCCACCCCCCCCCCCCCCCACCCCCCCCCCCCCCCACCCCCCCCCCCCCCCACCCCCCCCCCCCCCCACCCCCCCCCCCCCCCACCCCCCCCCCCCCCCACCCCCCCCCCCCCCCACCCCCCCCCCCCCCCACCCCCCCCCCCCCCCACCCCCCCCCCCCCCCACCCCCCCCCCCCCCCACCCCCCCCCCCCCCCACCCCCCCCCCCCCCCACCCCCCCCCCCCCCCACCCCCCCCCCCCCCCACCCCCCCCCCCCCCCACCCCCCCCCCCCCCCACCCCCCCCCCCCCCCACCCCCCCCCCCCCCCACCCCCCCCCCCCCCCACCCCCCCCCCCCCCCACCCCCCCCCCCCCCCACCCCCCCCCCCCCCCACCCCCCCCCCCCCCCACCCCCCCCCCCCCCCACCCCCCCCCCCCCCCACCCCCCCCCCCCCCCACCCCCCCCCCCCCCCACCCCCCCCCCCCCCCACCCCCCCCCCCCCCCACCCCCCCCCCCCCCCACCCCCCCCCCCCCCCACCCCCCCCCCCCCCCACCCCCCCCCCCCCCCACCCCCCCCCCCCCCCACCCCCCCCCCCCCCCACCCCCCCCCCCCCCCACCCCCCCCCCCCCCCACCCCCCCCCCCCCCCACCCCCCCCCCCCCCCACCCCCCCCCCCCCCCACCCCCCCCCCCCCCCACCCCCCCCCCCCCCCACCCCCCCCCCCCCCCACCCCCCCCCCCCCCCACCCCCCCCCCCCCCCACCCCCCCCCCCCCCCACCCCCCCCCCCCCCCACCCCCCCCCCCCCCCACCCCCCCCCCCCCCCACCCCCCCCCCCCCCCACCCCCCCCCCCCCCCACCCCCCCCCCCCCCCACCCCCCCCCCCCCCCACCCCCCCCCCCCCCCACCCCCCCCCCCCCCCACCCCCCCCCCCCCCCACCCCCCCCCCCCCCCACCCCCCCCCCCCCCCACCCCCCCCCCCCCCCACCCCCCCCCCCCCCCACCCCCCCCCCCCCCCACCCCCCCCCCCCCCCACCCCCCCCCCCCCCCACCCCCCCCCCCCCCCACCCCCCCCCCCCCCCACCCCCCCCCCCCCCCACCCCCCCCCCCCCCCACCCCCCCCCCCCCCCACCCCCCCCCCCCCCCACCCCCCCCCCCCCCCACCCCCCCCCCCCCCCACCCCCCCCCCCCCCCACCCCCCCCCCCCCCCACCCCCCCCCCCCCCCACCCCCCCCCCCCCCCACCCCCCCCCCCCCCCACCCCCCCCCCCCCCCACCCCCCCCCCCCCCCACCCCCCCCCCCCCCCACCCCCCCCCCCCCCCACCCCCCCCCCCCCCCACCCCCCCCCCCCCCCACCCCCCCCCCCCCCCACCCCCCCCCCCCCCCACCCCCCCCCCCCCCCACCCCCCCCCCCCCCCACCCCCCCCCCCCCCCACCCCCCCCCCCCCCCACCCCCCCCCCCCCCCACCCCCCCCCCCCCCCACCCCCCCCCCCCCCCACCCCCCCCCCCCCCCACCCCCCCCCCCCCCCACCCCCCCCCCCCCCCACCCCCCCCCCCCCCCACCCCCCCCCCCCCCCACCCCCCCCCCCCCCCACCCCCCCCCCCCCCCACCCCCCCCCCCCCCCACCCCCCCCCCCCCCCACCCCCCCCCCCCCCCACCCCCCCCCCCCCCCACCCCCCCCCCCCCCCACCCCCCCCCCCCCCCACCCCCCCCCCCCCCCACCCCCCCCCCCCCCCACCCCCCCCCCCCCCCACCCCCCCCCCCCCCCACCCCCCCCCCCCCCCACCCCCCCCCCCCCCCACCCCCCCCCCCCCCCACCCCCCCCCCCCCCCACCCCCCCCCCCCCCCACCCCCCCCCCCCCCCACCCCCCCCCCCCCCCACCCCCCCCCCCCCCCACCCCCCCCCCCCCCCACCCCCCCCCCCCCCCACCCCCCCCCCCCCCCACCCCCCCCCCCCCCCACCCCCCCCCCCCCCCACCCCCCCCCCCCCCCACCCCCCCCCCCCCCCACCCCCCCCCCCCCCCACCCCCCCCCCCCCCCACCCCCCCCCCCCCCCACCCCCCCCCCCCCCCACCCCCCCCCCCCCCCACCCCCCCCCCCCCCCACCCCCCCCCCCCCCCACCCCCCCCCCCCCCCACCCCCCCCCCCCCCCACCCCCCCCCCCCCCCACCCCCCCCCCCCCCCACCCCCCCCCCCCCCCACCCCCCCCCCCCCCCACCCCCCCCCCCCCCCACCCCCCCCCCCCCCCACCCCCCCCCCCCCCCACCCCCCCCCCCCCCCACCCCCCCCCCCCCCCACCCCCCCCCCCCCCCACCCCCCCCCCCCCCCACCCCCCCCCCCCCCCACCCCCCCCCCCCCCCACCCCCCCCCCCCCCCACCCCCCCCCCCCCCCACCCCCCCCCCCCCCCACCCCCCCCCCCCCCCACCCCCCCCCCCCCCCACCCCCCCCCCCCCCCACCCCCCCCCCCCCCCACCCCCCCCCCCCCCCACCCCCCCCCCCCCCCACCCCCCCCCCCCCCCACCCCCCCCCCCCCCCACCCCCCCCCCCCCCCACCCCCCCCCCCCCCCACCCCCCCCCCCCCCCACCCCCCCCCCCCCCCACCCCCCCCCCCCCCCACCCCCCCCCCCCCCCACCCCCCCCCCCCCCCACCCCCCCCCCCCCCCACCCCCCCCCCCCCCCACCCCCCCCCCCCCCCACCCCCCCCCCCCCCCACCCCCCCCCCCCCCCACCCCCCCCCCCCCCCACCCCCCCCCCCCCCCACCCCCCCCCCCCCCCACCCCCCCCCCCCCCCACCCCCCCCCCCCCCCACCCCCCCCCCCCCCCACCCCCCCCCCCCCCCACCCCCCCCCCCCCCCACCCCCCCCCCCCCCCACCCCCCCCCCCCCCCACCCCCCCCCCCCCCCACCCCCCCCCCCCCCCACCCCCCCCCCCCCCCACCCCCCCCCCCCCCCACCCCCCCCCCCCCCCACCCCCCCCCCCCCCCACCCCCCCCCCCCCCCACCCCCCCCCCCCCCCACCCCCCCCCCCCCCCACCCCCCCCCCCCCCCACCCCCCCCCCCCCCCACCCCCCCCCCCCCCCACCCCCCCCCCCCCCCACCCCCCCCCCCCCCCACCCCCCCCCCCCCCCACCCCCCCCCCCCCCCACCCCCCCCCCCCCCCACCCCCCCCCCCCCCCACCCCCCCCCCCCCCCACCCCCCCCCCCCCCCACCCCCCCCCCCCCCCACCCCCCCCCCCCCCCACCCCCCCCCCCCCCCACCCCCCCCCCCCCCCACCCCCCCCCCCCCCCACCCCCCCCCCCCCCCACCCCCCCCCCCCCCCACCCCCCCCCCCCCCCACCCCCCCCCCCCCCCACCCCCCCCCCCCCCCACCCCCCCCCCCCCCCACCCCCCCCCCCCCCCACCCCCCCCCCCCCCCACCCCCCCCCCCCCCCACCCCCCCCCCCCCCCACCCCCCCCCCCCCCCACCCCCCCCCCCCCCCACCCCCCCCCCCCCCCACCCCCCCCCCCCCCCACCCCCCCCCCCCCCCACCCCCCCCCCCCCCCACCCCCCCCCCCCCCCACCCCCCCCCCCCCCCACCCCCCCCCCCCCCCACCCCCCCCCCCCCCCACCCCCCCCCCCCCCCACCCCCCCCCCCCCCCACCCCCCCCCCCCCCCACCCCCCCCCCCCCCCACCCCCCCCCCCCCCCACCCCCCCCCCCCCCCACCCCCCCCCCCCCCCACCCCCCCCCCCCCCCACCCCCCCCCCCCCCCACCCCCCCCCCCCCCCACCCCCCCCCCCCCCCACCCCCCCCCCCCCCCACCCCCCCCCCCCCCCACCCCCCCCCCCCCCCACCCCCCCCCCCCCCCACCCCCCCCCCCCCCCACCCCCCCCCCCCCCCACCCCCCCCCCCCCCCACCCCCCCCCCCCCCCACCCCCCCCCCCCCCCACCCCCCCCCCCCCCCACCCCCCCCCCCCCCCACCCCCCCCCCCCCCCACCCCCCCCCCCCCCCACCCCCCCCCCCCCCCACCCCCCCCCCCCCCCACCCCCCCCCCCCCCCACCCCCCCCCCCCCCCACCCCCCCCCCCCCCCACCCCCCCCCCCCCCCACCCCCCCCCCCCCCCACCCCCCCCCCCCCCCACCCCCCCCCCCCCCCACCCCCCCCCCCCCCCACCCCCCCCCCCCCCCACCCCCCCCCCCCCCCACCCCCCCCCCCCCCCACCCCCCCCCCCCCCCACCCCCCCCCCCCCCCACCCCCCCCCCCCCCCACCCCCCCCCCCCCCCACCCCCCCCCCCCCCCACCCCCCCCCCCCCCCACCCCCCCCCCCCCCCACCCCCCCCCCCCCCCACCCCCCCCCCCCCCCACCCCCCCCCCCCCCCACCCCCCCCCCCCCCCACCCCCCCCCCCCCCCACCCCCCCCCCCCCCCACCCCCCCCCCCCCCCACCCCCCCCCCCCCCCACCCCCCCCCCCCCCCACCCCCCCCCCCCCCCACCCCCCCCCCCCCCCACCCCCCCCCCCCCCCACCCCCCCCCCCCCCCACCCCCCCCCCCCCCCACCCCCCCCCCCCCCCACCCCCCCCCCCCCCCACCCCCCCCCCCCCCCACCCCCCCCCCCCCCCACCCCCCCCCCCCCCCACCCCCCCCCCCCCCCACCCCCCCCCCCCCCCACCCCCCCCCCCCCCCACCCCCCCCCCCCCCCACCCCCCCCCCCCCCCACCCCCCCCCCCCCCCACCCCCCCCCCCCCCCACCCCCCCCCCCCCCCACCCCCCCCCCCCCCCACCCCCCCCCCCCCCCACCCCCCCCCCCCCCCACCCCCCCCCCCCCCCACCCCCCCCCCCCCCCACCCCCCCCCCCCCCCACCCCCCCCCCCCCCCACCCCCCCCCCCCCCCACCCCCCCCCCCCCCCACCCCCCCCCCCCCCCACCCCCCCCCCCCCCCACCCCCCCCCCCCCCCACCCCCCCCCCCCCCCACCCCCCCCCCCCCCCACCCCCCCCCCCCCCCACCCCCCCCCCCCCCCACCCCCCCCCCCCCCCACCCCCCCCCCCCCCCACCCCCCCCCCCCCCCACCCCCCCCCCCCCCCACCCCCCCCCCCCCCCACCCCCCCCCCCCCCCACCCCCCCCCCCCCCCACCCCCCCCCCCCCCCACCCCCCCCCCCCCCCACCCCCCCCCCCCCCCACCCCCCCCCCCCCCCACCCCCCCCCCCCCCCACCCCCCCCCCCCCCCACCCCCCCCCCCCCCCACCCCCCCCCCCCCCCACCCCCCCCCCCCCCCACCCCCCCCCCCCCCCACCCCCCCCCCCCCCCACCCCCCCCCCCCCCCACCCCCCCCCCCCCCCACCCCCCCCCCCCCCCACCCCCCCCCCCCCCCACCCCCCCCCCCCCCCACCCCCCCCCCCCCCCACCCCCCCCCCCCCCCACCCCCCCCCCCCCCCACCCCCCCCCCCCCCCACCCCCCCCCCCCCCCACCCCCCCCCCCCCCCACCCCCCCCCCCCCCCACCCCCCCCCCCCCCCACCCCCCCCCCCCCCCACCCCCCCCCCCCCCCACCCCCCCCCCCCCCCACCCCCCCCCCCCCCCACCCCCCCCCCCCCCCACCCCCCCCCCCCCCCACCCCCCCCCCCCCCCACCCCCCCCCCCCCCCACCCCCCCCCCCCCCCACCCCCCCCCCCCCCCACCCCCCCCCCCCCCCACCCCCCCCCCCCCCCACCCCCCCCCCCCCCCACCCCCCCCCCCCCCCACCCCCCCCCCCCCCCACCCCCCCCCCCCCCCACCCCCCCCCCCCCCCACCCCCCCCCCCCCCCACCCCCCCCCCCCCCCACCCCCCCCCCCCCCCACCCCCCCCCCCCCCCACCCCCCCCCCCCCCCACCCCCCCCCCCCCCCACCCCCCCCCCCCCCCACCCCCCCCCCCCCCCACCCCCCCCCCCCCCCACCCCCCCCCCCCCCCACCCCCCCCCCCCCCCACCCCCCCCCCCCCCCACCCCCCCCCCCCCCCACCCCCCCCCCCCCCCACCCCCCCCCCCCCCCACCCCCCCCCCCCCCCACCCCCCCCCCCCCCCACCCCCCCCCCCCCCCACCCCCCCCCCCCCCCACCCCCCCCCCCCCCCACCCCCCCCCCCCCCCACCCCCCCCCCCCCCCACCCCCCCCCCCCCCCACCCCCCCCCCCCCCCACCCCCCCCCCCCCCCACCCCCCCCCCCCCCCACCCCCCCCCCCCCCCACCCCCCCCCCCCCCCACCCCCCCCCCCCCCCACCCCCCCCCCCCCCCACCCCCCCCCCCCCCCACCCCCCCCCCCCCCCACCCCCCCCCCCCCCCACCCCCCCCCCCCCCCACCCCCCCCCCCCCCCACCCCCCCCCCCCCCCACCCCCCCCCCCCCCCACCCCCCCCCCCCCCCACCCCCCCCCCCCCCCACCCCCCCCCCCCCCCACCCCCCCCCCCCCCCACCCCCCCCCCCCCCCACCCCCCCCCCCCCCCACCCCCCCCCCCCCCCACCCCCCCCCCCCCCCACCCCCCCCCCCCCCCACCCCCCCCCCCCCCCACCCCCCCCCCCCCCCACCCCCCCCCCCCCCCACCCCCCCCCCCCCCCACCCCCCCCCCCCCCCACCCCCCCCCCCCCCCACCCCCCCCCCCCCCCACCCCCCCCCCCCCCCACCCCCCCCCCCCCCCACCCCCCCCCCCCCCCACCCCCCCCCCCCCCCACCCCCCCCCCCCCCCACCCCCCCCCCCCCCCACCCCCCCCCCCCCCCACCCCCCCCCCCCCCCACCCCCCCCCCCCCCCACCCCCCCCCCCCCCCACCCCCCCCCCCCCCCACCCCCCCCCCCCCCCACCCCCCCCCCCCCCCACCCCCCCCCCCCCCCACCCCCCCCCCCCCCCACCCCCCCCCCCCCCCACCCCCCCCCCCCCCCACCCCCCCCCCCCCCCACCCCCCCCCCCCCCCACCCCCCCCCCCCCCCACCCCCCCCCCCCCCCACCCCCCCCCCCCCCCACCCCCCCCCCCCCCCACCCCCCCCCCCCCCCACCCCCCCCCCCCCCCACCCCCCCCCCCCCCCACCCCCCCCCCCCCCCACCCCCCCCCCCCCCCACCCCCCCCCCCCCCCACCCCCCCCCCCCCCCACCCCCCCCCCCCCCCACCCCCCCCCCCCCCCACCCCCCCCCCCCCCCACCCCCCCCCC
>NC_059425.1:196047568-196215068 GCF_021028975.2 Sphaerodactylus townsendi
GGGATCGGGGTTCTTGTTGCAAAAACAAGATATAAAATCGTTTAAAACCGGGAAAGCAAGTTTTTAAATCACTTGAAACGGGGAAATACGCGAGCTGCTGTCAATCTTTTTGGAGACAGGGGATAAGAAACGGAGAAGGCGGATGGGAGGGAGGGAAGAAACGGGCATTAAGTAAAAAAAAAAAATTGGGAGGGGGAAATGAAATAAAATGATTTGCCCCAGATCGGAAAGGCAGGAGCCAGCCTTTGGGATTCGCCTCTGGGTGGGTGATTCTTCTCAAGGCAAAGCAGCCCCGGGATTTGGACGCCTCTAAGGAAACACCGATTTCACACCGCTGTTTTTGGCCCATGCGGAACCCTCCCCTGCCTGCTGTGAAAGCAGCCCACCTCCCTCGCCCAGCCGCTAATCTTAAAAACGGCTTCTAAAAAGCATTTCTTTCGTCTCCTCTTAGAGAATCTGACCTTCCCTTTCCTGGAAAAAAAAACGCAATTAACTAAAACTCGGAAGGGGGCATTTTGAGGAAGGAAAGTTGCGCCTCTTTTAAACAGAGTTGGCTACTGTGAAGGTCCCGCAGGTTGTGCGTTTGTGGTGTTTCTTTCTCTTTAACTCGTTGCGTTGGGAAAGGGGTCCAGGCGCTCCTTGGAAGGCTGGTGAACCTCAAAGGCGTTTAACCTGGATTTTCCGGCTCATCGACTTCCCCGAACAGACCCCCCCCCCCACAAGAGACCAAAGGGGGGGGGGGCGTGAGGTATGGGGCCGGCTTGCTGGGAAGTCACTGGTGGCCAAATCCACGAGCTTAGGATCACAACCAGCCGAAAGGAGCCACCGGCCTGGCTCGCCTTTCGTTTCAAGGCGATCCCCTCAGATGCAAACATTCCCCCCCCCCCCCCGGGAATAGATCTCCACGTTGGCAATTGTCATGTTTATAGCCTTTCTCTGCCCCCTGTTTAGTTCTCAAGGCAATAGCAGGCTACCGCCTCAGAGACAATAGCATTGAGGCCCCTTCCGCAAGTGCAGAATAATGCACTTTCAATCCACTTTTAATGCACTTTGCCGCTGGATTTTGCTGTGCGGAAGAGCCAAATCCACTTGCAAACCATGGTGAAAGTGGATTGGAAGTGCATTATTCTGCATGTGCGGACGGGGGCCTTGCTTCCGAGTAACCCCTGGGTTGACTGACGCCCCTTCGAGGAAGCAGCGGCAGAGCGAGAGGAAGATCCGAAAGGGCCATCTCGCTCAGAGCGTGTAAACGCCTCCAGAAACGGGAACCGCATTCACAACAGAGAATCCCCTTCAACGGAGAGGGGGAAAAAAACAATCCAATCCAGCCTCTGACCAAGGCACGTCTACTCGGGAGCGAGTTCCGAACTCTGCACCCTTCCTGTTGGGACCCAAGTGCAGCTGGGTTCACCTAAATTTGGTTCGAAATTACTTCCGAGGAGACAGACCAGGCGGGCACCCCCCTCCCCAGTATAAAGTATGAAACAAACATTGTACACCACCATTCCGCCACTGACACGGTGAAAGACCCCCACTCCCCCGTTTAGTTAAACGTATTTGGAAACAGGGCCTCTGACGTCTGTAGAGCTTTCTTCTGAGTAAACGGCAAAAGGATCGTGGCCACGATTGGGGGGGGGGGATCCGAAGAGCAACTGGCTAGGAACCTATCAGAAAACAAGGGCCCTCTTGGGCACCCTAGCCCTGTCTACTCGGAAGTAAGTCCCGCGGAACGAAAGGAGATTTACTCGCGGGTAACAGGCAGCCCTTCAGATCAGCGAAGCCCCCCCTCCTCCCCCCCCCCCCCCCCGCCGGCTCGGAAAACTCGACAGAGAAAAAGAAATCCCCTCGGATGACTCAAATTTCCCTCTCCAAAGTATGTGTTGAGCAAGGCCTCCGCAATCTCTCGGGGCCCCGCGTGGCGTTCAGAGCAACGCGGGGAGGGCGAAGCGAAGAGCAGCTGCAACACGCCCAAAATGAGTTATTGTAATTACATTTAATTAGTTTAATTAGTTAATTATTTTGCTTACAGCTGTACGATAGATGGCAAACATTTGTTAATATCACATTCCCTGGAACAGTATGGGGGCCAAGAGGCGCGTTCCCTAAATCATGGGTGCGGGGAGAGAGGAGAGAGGGGGGAGGGTGGCTTTAAAAAAAATAAAACCCAGCGGATTGTTATTATTTTGTTCACAAATGCTCCATTTCTCCACTCGCTCAGGCATAGACGGGGGAAATACCTTCCCAGGGGCAAGCAACCGGCACGTATAGGTAGCAGGTTTGTTCATAAGTCAACCCCCTCCCCAACTGGAATATGCCCCCCCCCCAAAAAAAACACCCAATACTATTGCAAACTCCTCGGTCAAGCAACCGCAGCAAAGAGAAGGGGGGGGGGGTCTCGCCACCGCACCCCCAAAAAGACCAAGAGTGTTTCTTTTCTTCTTCCAATTTGCTGGGAATATTTGCAGGCGAATATTCCGCTCCTTTTTGAACGGGCGGGGTAGCCGCGTTTGGGAACAGGATGTAGCCGATTCAAGCGCAAAGTAAGGCCCGGCCCGGCCCTCCCCCACCTCTGCGCTGCCCCCCCCCCCCACACCCCGAGCCGAAGCACGTGGATGAGTTGAGAACCGACTCCCGAATCGGACGGCGGAGTTTCTAGCCCGGAGCTACAAGCGTCCAACTCCTGTATCTATCCACACACACCCCTCTGCTCGGAGTTAATCCCCATCACTGTCAATAAGGGCTCGCTTTCCGGGAAGATTTGGGTCTGTTGAGCACGTGTGAGCGTCGTTATCGGGGCCCCTGAACGTTAGGGGTTTAGCTGCGCCCCTCTTCAGGGGGGAGATGGTTGCCAGCGCCGCGATTACGCGCAGCAAAAGCCCGTGCGAACGACACGTGGCTCGGAGCCGTCTTTTCCCACCACGTGTCTTGCTTGCCAGACGTTGAAAGGTCGGATCCTGCCCCCCCACCGCGGCGGGATTTCCTTCTGAGTAGGCACGGGGCCCGCGCCTGACGGCTTCGATTTGACTCCAGTTTCACCCCATCCGACTGGAAAATAACGGCGCCTTAATTTATCGGGGGAAAGGGGGGGGGGGGAATAGTTCTTACCTTTTTTGATGACGGATTGATCCAGCAGGTTCATGCCGCTGTTGTTTGCATCTTCCACCGACTAGGAATAAAAATTAAAAAAAATGATAATAATAAAGGAATCACCATTCAAATCGACGGACTATTAAGGTATTCACAAGTCTCTGGAGCCTCAACCCAGGGATTTGCGGGGAGGGGGGGGGTGTCTCTCTGTTATTTCCATTTATATTAATTCGCCGGGGAAAGCGAAGTTTCTTCTCATTAAATCGGCACGGAAATGATGCTCTCCCGAATTAGAGGATCTAACATCTGGGCGATTCTCTGATGTGATTAAAAAAAACGCATAACAGGACAGCAACCCTCGATAATAATAATATTGATGCTTTATTTTCTGCCCTTCTAGAAAAGTCCATAACGGTTGTGTCGTCTAACAGGACAGCAATCTGTTCAAGACCAGCTAAAACAGACTGGATCAGGCTTCGAAACAGCCCGATCCTGAGCGTATTTTACTCGGAAGTATCTCCACCATGAAGGCGTGACAGACAGACAGACAGACAGACAGAGATAATTGGCTTTCACACACACACACACACACACACACACACACAGGAGAACCAGGGCACTATTTTGGCTTCAGCTTCCTAACCCCCCCCCCCAAGAAATTCCCTCCAAGGGGGGGAGGGGGGGCGACAAGCCACAGACACCATTGCAGGCAACGAACGCCTCAACCCAAGAGCGTTACCCTGGGAGGAAGCCCTCAGCTGGAGGACGTGGGGCTTACTTCCGAGTAGACCCGCTCTGGGTTTTTCTCCCTGAAATCGCCCGCTTGTCGCCCTCTGGCTGGAGGAGCCGCCACCTGTTTCTTTTCACCAAGAAGGCCACCGGGCTTGCAGTCTCGTTTACACGGGAGCAAGCCCTGTTGACCGAAGGGAGGCGAGGTCCCCGATACACGGGAATCGGCTTATACTGCAAAGACATTGGGGGGGGGGGGGATGTGAGTTGATTTGGAAGTAGGTCCGGTTGCCTTCTTGTTCTCATCCCCCCCCCCTTTTTTATGTCTGCCTGCCTACTGAGCAGAATTTCAGTTCTCACTGGGAAGAGGGTGAGACCCAACTAGCCAGAAATATTCCCACTGAGGCTGAAGCTGGGAACATCAGTTTCCTTTTCCATCGTTATCACTTTGCCCCCAAGGGAGCGCATTTCTCCCGAGTCTGATTTCTGGAGACCCTTCCGCATGCAGAATAATGCACTTTCAATCCACTTTGCAGCTGGATTTTACTGTGCGGAAGAGCAAAACCCGCTTGCAAACCGTTGTGAAAGTGAGTTGATTTGGAAGTGGATCCCGTTGCCTTCCGGGTCTCACCCCCACCCATGTTGCCAGCAGGCCTGGAGGAAAATATTTTCACACGGTTTGAACACAGGCCTGCCATGTGAAAATGGGCACACCATGCAGGCCGATAACACCCCATTAAAGAGAGAGGATCTTTTAATTGCAGGCCAGTTGGGAATCCCACCGGCACCCGGAAATCAGGCAGTAACCCCCATGGAAACGAAATCCCTGCAGCTAGACAACGCTCCATCCAAGGAGGGGCGGATCAGCTAGTTTTCTGCAGGAGGAGAACGGGCCAGCATTCGGACATGTGTGTTTCCTTCCCGGAAGTCAGAAATTTGTCTACATTTACGCCTTCCTGTTGTAAGGGAGAAACGAGCCGGGGTTTAGCGGGAAGCCCTGGTTGGCCACTGGTTGCTAGCCTACTATAGCAAGAAAGAGGAATATTGCAAAAATTTAAAGAAGTTTGGAAAGGGGAAACTCTGAGTTTATAAACCCCTCTTTTAGGACAAATTCCTTCCAAGCTTCCGAGTTCTTGCTAAGTTTGCTGGTGATAATAATTTGGTTTTTCCCCCCCAAAAGATGAAAAAGGGTCAGGAGCGTCCAATTTACAACACAGGGGGGCAGGAAAAAAAACCCTTGTTTGGGGGTGACTTCAAACAAATTCTCAGCTCAGGTTCCGTGCAAAATTGGTTCGCTTGGCTCAGCTTTCAGTCAATTTGAACCGCTGTCCTGTTGAGACAACATTTGGGAAAGGGTTTGGAAGTCAAGCGAAGGGAATTCGTTGCCTCCCAGGTTCCTTTCCACGAATGCAGAAGAACGCACTCTCAGCCCACGTTCACAATGGTTTGCAAATGGATTTTGCTATTTCGCACAGTAAATTCCACACAGCACACTTTCCAGCTGCAAAGTGCATAAAAAGCAGATTGAAAGTGCATCATTCTGCACGTGCGGAAGGGGCCCCAGACGCCCTGGAGAAATGTGTGCCCTTGGGGGCAAAGTGATATCGATCCAAACGGAAACCGATTTTCCCAGCTTCAGCTGAAATATTTCTGGCTAGCTGGGTCAAACCCTGTTCCCAGGGAGATCTGCCTGAAATTCAGCTCGGGTGGGCAGGCAGAAAGAAAAACGGTGAAATAATGATCAAATAACCCCCTCTCCTGGACTCCCTTGGTCATGCGGAAAACGTAGCTGATTTCAGCGATTACTTCTGCCTCAAGTGAGTATAGGTTTGGGTGTGGTGGGTTTTTGGGGTTGTTATGGCCCTGTTCCAGTAGCATTTTTGCCCGGCGTTTCCCCTGCGTCTGTGTCTGGCATCCTCATAGGTTTGCCGCCCAAGGTACTGGACAGCGCCCTGTGTCATATACCCAATGCGTCAGAGAAAAGGATACAAACCTGCATTTATGGGGGAAGGGATTAGGCAGATCTCCTGCCAAAGATGTTATCCCACCACACCTTTTAACCGCTTTGACAGCCGCTCAATCCCAAAAATATTTTTATAAGGACAGAAGAAACTGTCCAACTGGATGCGAAGCTCCATCCAAACTAGCACCTCACAACCTCTGGGGAACTCCCAAGCCCGGTGTGAAAGAGCCCCTCTGGGTTGCCTCCAAAAGGGGGACAGATATTCTACCCCTGAATACGGAGGCTCTATTTATCGGTGAGAGACTTCACCTCCTCGGGTGGAGGTTTTCCTCCGCTTTGGCCGGCAGGGTCACTCTTCCAAGAACGGGGTTTGGGGTTGGCTCCCCCTGTGCCTACTCGGGGCCCGTTGCGAGGGAGCCCGGGGGTGCTCTGCCTGAGTCCCTGGCCGCTTCCCTCCGCCACCGCGGCGGAGGTGTTGCAGTTAATGAGGAGAGTCTTGTCTGATTTTCGATCTAATTACGGCCGCCTGCTGGGTTTTTGCACAGGATATTCGCGCAGCAGGCTGGCGCTTAATAGTCACAGAGAGGATCGTAAAGATTTAATTAGGGCTGCGTGCGGAAACGGGGGAGAGCCAAACGCACGCACGCACTCACGCACAGAGACACAGCGACACACGCGCGCGCACACACGGCAGACTTTTAATTACGAGGATCCTTTAGTTAAAAGTAATACCGGGGGTTGCTTTAGAAGAGCGCTAGGGTCTTGGGAGGCGGGGGGGGGGGGGGTTGAACTTCTCGGAAGAGGCGGCGTTTGGAAAGGGGGGGCAGGCCCGGGAAACTGGGGTGGGGGAGAACGCGTGGATTTCCCTAGCAATAAACGACACCCATTTCCAGAGGTTTAAACACATACACAAGTTGTCTTCATCACCTGAGTTACCGGCTGCAATACATTAAGGACGGGGCGGGGGACGACGACGTAAGAAACGCTCCGACCCTCCAGGGATTGACTCGGAGTGAAATTCCCACCGATTTCGTTGAGGCGTGCACACCATCTCTCTAGGGTCTGAAACCTTATTTTTTTCTCTGGGATTTCTCCCAACTCGGCCTACAATCCTTGGCTAGGAAGTCCCGCTGAACTCAGTTGGCTTACTTGCGAGTAAACGGCTGTTTAGGGGGCATGGCGGAGGAGCTTCAGCTCCCTCCCCGCCCCCCGCCCCATAAATACCCACCCGGGCATATCAGCTCCATGAGTATATCTCCCTGAAGCAAACCTAATCCCCAAACGGATTATGCCAAAATAACCCCGAGCAATCGAGCCCCAAAGGAAGGCCCCTTGAAGCCACACTGGCTTCCTCCGTTTGAGCTACACTCGAGTAAAAGCGAGCCGGACAGGTTCGTCCGTGGACGTATCAATGGTCCGGCAGCGATTTGAGGAGATTTTTCAATGAAGAGCAGAGAATCCACTCCTTGAGAAAAGGAAGTCGATGGTTCTCCCCCCCCCCCCCCCCGGAATAGGCTAAAAGTCGCCCTTCGCAAAGCCTCAAACGGCAGAGAAGACGACAGGATTTCCAAACTGTTTCTGTGTCATCCGGCTACACTGATCTTTATTTCTTGGAGGCCCCTCCCGTACATTTCAATCCCCTTTCAATGCATTTTAATAGCAGAATCCACTTGCAAACAATTCTGAAAGCGGATTGAAGGTGCATTATTCCGCATGTGCGGAAGGGGCCCTTGCGAAGGGCAAGCAGTATATAAGTTGAAAAAGAAACGTGAAAGGTGAGATTTTTCCAGGGAACCTTTCTAGTTCTACCACTTGGGGCCTTCCGAAATTCTGCCTCCTCTAACTCCAATTGTTTTTCTTTTCCAAGGGTGGTGCATTGTATTGGATCTCCCACCCACACCCACCTCGCCCCCAAGTTGTACTTTTCTATGGATTATTGCCCTATTCGGGATCCGCCTGAAGGGAACCGGGCAGCGAACTGCAAAAACACAAGAGGGATCAGGGCCTTTTCCAGAGGCTCGCTGGGCCACCTCTGCCTCCCGAGGGGTGGCTTGGTCCTTCCCTTCTGCCCTGCCACCCCCGTCCCTTGCAAGACCTGCCTCGCTTGCTCGGAAGGGAGGAAACGAACCCGGGAAGGGAACACCGGAAAGGGCCTAGGAAGGCACTCCGACTGAAGGCCTTGGGGCTCTCTGGCCCAACTCCTGTCTGCCCAGGGAGAGAGAAAGAAAGAGGCTTCGACCCTGATCTCTCTCTCCCCCTCCCACAAATCAAATCCTCGTCCTTCAGAGTGTCTGTGTCCCATACCTTTTTTGTTTGGAAGGATGTTTTCTTCCTTCCTTCTTTCCTTCTCTAGCTCTTTCTCTTTTTCTTTCTTTCCTTCTTCCTTTCCTTCTCTTCCTTTCCTTCCTTTATCCTTCTTTTCCTTCTCTTCCTCTTTTTCTCTCTTCTTCCTTCCTTCCTTCCTTCCTTCCTTCTTTCCTTTTCTTTCCTTCATCCTTCCTTTGCTTCTATTTTTCCTTCCTTCCTTCCTTCCTTCCTTCCTTCCTTCCTTCCTTCCTTCCTTCCTTCCTTTCCTTCCTTCTTTCCTTCCTTCTTCCTTCCCTTCCTTTATCCTTCTTTTCCTTTTCCTTCTCTTTCTCTTTTTCTCTCTTCTTCCTTCCTTCCTTCCTTCCTCCTTACCTTTCCTTCTCTTTCTTTCTTTCTTTTTTCTTTCCTTCATCCTTCCTTTCCTTCTATTCTTTCTTTCTTTCTTTCTTTCTTTCTTTCTTTCTTTCTTTCTTTCTTTCTTTCTTTCTTTCTTTCTTTCTTTCTTTCTTTCTTTCTTTCTTTCTTTCTTTCTTTCTTTCTTTCTTTCTTTCTTCCTTCCTTCCTTCCTTCCTTCCTTCCTAAAGATATATTATTCTTTCCCCCTGAACCAGGCGCTCACTGCATTTTCTGGGGAAACGACCGGGAATATATATATTTAACCACCACCAAACGAAAGGAGTGGGCGATAGGAGAAGGGCCTTTCCCCACGGAGAGGCGACCTCCGGCCGGACGAGGCACGAAAGCCCCCCGGTCGCGAAGTCCAGCTCGGGCCGGGCTTGTGGCCCAGGCCGGCTCGCCTCTCGCGGTCTGCAGCTGCCCGCCCGCCCGCCCGCCTGCCTTCCCCCCTCGGAGGCTTTGTTTGCAGCCAGACAATAGCCAGCCGCGGTGGGGAAGAAAGGGGAGGGGGGGGGGAGGCTGGGAAATTCCCCGGGTCTTCCAGACCCGCGGAAGATCTTTGTGCCGTTGCAGAGGAGAATGACGGCCGGGCAGACGCGGGGATCGCGGGGATCGCGGGAAGGGGACCGGGGAAGAGGGCGCCCCTCGGCCGCCTCCTTTAAACGGGGACAGATCTCCGGGCGGAAAGGAAACGGGAAAGAAAAGCGGGCCGGACGGCCGCGCGCTCCTGGGAAAGGACCAAGTGAGAGACGGACCTCCTGCAGCCTTCTCTGGGGCAGCCTCTCCCAGAGGAATCGAAGGCAAATTTAGGGGTCGCTCCAACCGCACCACGCGGGCAGCCCAGCTCAGCCTCCCCGAGCCAGGCCGCTTGCAGGACCGGGCTCTCTGGCCTCGGCAAGGCTCTGCTGGATCAGGCAGCTCTTGACGGCCTTTCAAAGCCCCCCCCCCTCCGCCCCCACCAAACCGACTGGGAAGTTTCCCGGCCACCCCGGTCCCTTGCAAGACGAGGCCGTCCCTCGCCCTATCACCTTGTGGGAGGGACGGGTCAAGGGGAACTTGGCGCCCCGGTTGGGGGGGGGGGTGCTCAGGAATGCGGCCTGCAGGGCCCCAAGACTGGCTCTGATCTCCCCCCCGGGGCAACTCCAGAGGAGTCCCATCAACGACCCCCCCTTCCCCTCTCGGCCCGTGCAGCCCCCCCCGCAGGGACGCCGTTGACACGTGTCGGGAAAGCAAACGCGCCGAGCGACTGACCTGTATATCTTCCATGCCGGGGTGTCCGATGCCGTGCAGGGAAAGGGCGTCGCCCATGCCGGAGTCCAGGCCGTGGTGGGCCGAGTGGAGCAGGACGTCGGGGCGCCGGACCGAGTGGTAGTCCCGCCGGGGGTCCAGGCCCGACAGCTGCGGCAGGGAGGCCCGCGGCTGGGGCAGCAGCGAGCCGGCGTCGGAGCCCACCTCTTGGCGCTGCCGCTGGCCCCACGGGTGCTGCTGGGGCTGGTGGAGCGGGTTCAGGGAGTAGGGGTCGTTGACGTGCGAGTAGGGGTCCTGGCTCTGGTGGTAGGGCAGCGGCTGGTAGGGCGGCGGGAAGTAGGGCGGCTGGAAGTCCGAGGACGGCGTGTGGGACAGCGGCGGGGCGCTGGAGTAGGGCCCCTGCGAGACCGAGCCCAGCTGGGACAGGCGCGAACTGTGGCCGGGGACGCCATCGTGCCGGTCCTGCGGGAGAGAAACAAAGAAGGGAATGGGGTCGGCTGGCCGGGCACGGGAGAGTCTGGGTCGCCCCTGGCCTGGGGGCTTCCTGCTGGGCCCCCTCCGCACAGGCAGAAGAAGAAGAAGAAGAAGAGAAGAAGAAGAAGAAGAAGAAGAAGAAGAAGAAGAAGAAGAAGAAGAAGAAGAAGAAGAAGAAGAAGAAGAAGAAGAAGAAGAAGAAGAAGAAGAAGAAGAAGAAGAAGAAGAAGAATCCACTTTCAGCGCACTTTGCAGCTGGAGTTGACTGTGCGGGGATAGCAAAACACTCTTGCAAAACACTGTGGAAGTGGATTCAAAGTGTGCGGAAGGGGCCCAAGGCTCCAGCGCTGCACCCTTTCCCCCTTTCCCCTTTCCCCTTTCCCAAACCCTAACCCTAACCCTAACCCCTTCCCCAAATGCCCCACCAGGAAACCGAGGGGAAAGCGTTTGCCCCCACCCCGATTTCCTTTGCAAACTCTGGCTGGAAAAGGAAAAGAGCGGCGCTCTGGGTGGGAAGGCCGGCCTGGCAAATCTGGACCCGGGAGCTCCCGCGTGTCCTCTCGAGAGACGCCTCCGGCCCCGACGGAGAGAAAGAGCGCGGTTGTTATTGGGATTATTTTGTTTCAAGCCAGCTCTCCCCGGTTCCACCTTCCCCAAACCGGCTCCTCTCCTCGGATAACCTTCCCGGCTCTCGGAAGGGCAGCGCTTCCACCCGGAGGGGGCCGCCTAAAGTTCCCCGCGCTCGGGACCAGGCGCCGAAAGCGAAACCGAACGAAAACAGAACCGATACCCCCTATGGGCGCTTCCATTTCAGAAAGGGGGGGGACCTATTACATTTAATGAGTGAACCCCCCCCCGCAAAAAAGATTGGGGGGTTTGCAAATATCCTGTAATTTGGGGTGGGGGGAGGTTTAAAATGGAGGCCGGGGTGCCTTCGAAATAACGGACTTCGCCCGAAGCCGAGCTGTTGTTTTACGCGCTCCTGCACTCCGAATCGGTTCCTCGAAGGGGGTCCCAATTCCCCACCATGTCTCTTTTTAAAGTTTCCCTTCTTTCTCCCCCCCACCTCCTCCCTAAGTCAAACCCGAGAATCCCCCCCCCCCCCGCGAGGCCGGCAACCGCCGTGAAGGCCGAGGAAGCTGCGCAGCCGAAGGCGAAAGAGAAGGGGAACCGAACCGGCACCGTGCACGCGGCGAACCCAAGACGACGCGGCTCCGACTCACCATGGCGGCGGCGTAGGTGTGCACCAACATCTGGAATTTTGGAGGAAAAAACCCCGAAAAGAGCTAAAAAATATGTACAAAATAGCAGTGCTGGAACGCGGAGGGGGGGGGGGCGGCGGCGGGAGAAAGCGTTTCAAGGGGTCCTTGCGAGGAGCCCCGAAGAACGGCTGGGGGTATTTCCTAGCCTCTCCATCAAAACAATTAAAGAATTGTAAAAAGCCGGCCAGAGCGCCCCCGCCCGCCCCCCCCCCCAAGCGGGACCGAAAAGCTGGATTGGGGGGGAAAAAGGCGCCTCTCTATGGCGTGTGCCCCCCCCTCGCCTGCCCGCCCGCCCGCCCCTTCCAGAGAGTCCACAGGCAATCCTCTTCAACCCAAGGCGAGGTTCAGACTGCTCCGGCGCCCGGGTCGTCCTCCGGCTGCTTCATGCCGCCTCATCATAATTGATATTCATGACTATTAATATTACACAAGGACTTTAAGCAGGGGGGGGGGGCGAAACGGCGGGGCCGAATGGAGCGTGACTGCTTCGCCGGGCGGGCTCCAGAGCTCCGCGCTCCTATTGTAAATGACGTTCATTCAGGGGAGAATTACTAGATGTAATCAGACGGGGGGGGGGGGGCGCTGGCAGAGGCAGAGTTTGGAGAGAGAGAGGGGGGGGAGAGAGATGGACCGAGGGAGAGGGGGGGGGGAGAGAGAGAACTTCAGTTAACTCGCTGCCGTGTAAACAGGGGCTGATGATTTGGAGCAGGAGGGGAAAAGAAAGGGAAGCGACGCCCGAGGCGAAATGGAGGGGGTGGGTTGGGGGGTGTGCGGAATCATATTTCCATTTTTTTCCCTTTTAAAAAACTCCCCTTTAATTAGACATTTCGAACGCGAGAGGAAATCGATCGCCCTCGGTGCCTCCGCTCCCTAATTTTTAAAGCAAATAATTATTAAAAAGAAAAAAAGACCAAAAAAAAAAAAAGCGGGCGATTCTCTAATCTGTGCGAAGTCAACGCCGGGGGTTTGTTTACCGTCGCTACGGAGGGCGGGCGGCGTGGGTGCGTGCGGGGTCGTGGTGGGGGTGGGGGTGGGGGGGAGCCCCTACCAGGCTGAGTTCATTTTGCAAACCGGTTTGGGACGGGGGGGAGCGGTTGGATTGAGGATACAGCCCCCCCCCCCCGCTTCGCCCCTTGGGCCTCCCTGGCCCCCTCGATGTAAGGTGAAGGCGCTCCCTTAAGAAGGGACTCCACGTTTCTCCGCAAAGCCAAGGGGGAGAGACCCTCTCCCCCCCCCCGCCACCCACCCACCCACCCCCCACCCTCCGGGATGTTTGAGAACTCGTTTGGCCGGCCGGACTGGCCCTCAGCGGTTAAAGTTCAACCAAATGTTCCGTCCTGGCTACCATTCCGCGCAGCCCGTCCGGGCAAGCTCTCCCGCCTGGGGAGGGGACGCCCCCGGACCGGACTGGACCCGAGCCTGGCCCGTTCCGCCGCGTGCCTGCACCGGAAGACCGCGGAAAGGCGTCTTTCCTCCCCGATGCCCGGAACCGCAGGGATCCGCTTGCGTTGGGAGGAATGAAAACGCGCGGGCCCGGGTGCGTGGGTGTGTTTCCAAAGCGACCCCCAAGTCCCCCCCCCCCCGTCACTCCTGCGGCTTCAACCTTGGGTCAGGATCCCTTGCGCAAGCAGCGGCAAGGCCGAGAAACCGGAACCAGAGACACGGAACCAGAAGGGCCTTGGGGAAGGTTCAGAAGCCGGTGCTTGGGTCTCCCCCACCCCTTCTCCCACCTAGGCGTTTGTTTCGTGTTTTGCCTTCCGGGGCCTAGTCCCAGAAAGCCACGGGGCTTGGAGTCGGGGCTGGAGTCGTGGGGCAGACCCCCACCCCGGGGGGGGGGCACCTATACACCAGGCCCGGATTAGGATGTTTTTCCTTTTAAAAAAGTGCATGTCTACATCAGCGTGGGCTTGGGTTCGGCAGGAAGAGACAGGGCCGTCCTCGGTGGCTGGAAGACGGCAGCCCGCTGAGATCCCGACTCGGTTGGGAGAAGCGGCGTGGCGGGGCGGGGGGGGCGCTGGGTCGTTCTCCGGGCTGCAGAGCCGACGGCGCGCTCCCCTCCTCCCCGGTGCGTCGAGGGAGCAACCTGGTCGCCCCTTCCGTTAAGGATTAACTCGTCCCTGGGATCTCTTGACTCTCCACCCCCCCTCCGCCACCCTCCGCTGGTTGGTGTTTTTGATCGCCGGGCGGTGAGCGATAAACTCCGCGGAGCGTAGCACACGACTTCCCAGGTCTCCCCAACCGCCAGCCAAGAAAGACGCAGCCGAGGCGATTAAAAAGCACGTTTGGGAGAGAGGAAAAAAGGACAGCCAGCAGGAAGGAAGGAAGGAAGGAAGGAAGGAAGGAAGGAAGGAAGGAAGGAAGGAAGGAAGGAAGGAAGGAAGGAAGGAAGGAAAGAAAGAAAGAAAGAAAGAAAGAAAGAAAGAAAGAAAGAAAGAAAAGACCTTCCGTTCTCACACTTGGAAACTGCAGACTACGGTTCTGACTGGCCCCCTCCGCCGGAAGGAGAGCCGCATTTTTCCTTCCACCATAATAATAATAATAATAATAATAATAATAATAATAATAATAATAATAATAATAATAATAATAATAATTTTTCAAAAGGGGTCGGAAGTGGCTGTGGCCCATTTCTTTTCTGAAAGGCGAAAGGCCAAGTGTGGCTTTGGGAAGTTCCGCCGTCCCTGCTAGGTGGGAATTTGGAATTTGGGGAATTTGGAAACCCCCGAGCAAACGGGGACCGCGGGGTTGGAACGGCGTGGGACCAGGTGCGAGAATCTCGGGCGAGCCGGTTGAAGGCAAAGGTGACAAAAACGAGATAGATAGATAGATAGATAGATAGATAGATAGATAGATAGAGAGAGAGAGAGAGAGAGAGAGAGAGAGAGAGAGAGAGAGAGAGAGAGAGAGAGAATGGGGTTTTTTTGGGGGGGGGAGAGTCTTTTCAATTTCGCCCTCTCCAGATGTTCCACGCGTTCTTACACTCCGGAACGTGTGAACGCTCTACCTGATTCCTCTTATCTGTTTGTCCCGCCGTTAGAAAGACGCGGACCGGGGGGGGGGGGGGGGGAACCAGCTCAGAGGTGACGGCCGAGCCAAATCACAACCGGGCAACGAACAAAAAAAAAACCCTGTTTCTTTTTTCCGCACCCCCCTTCTTTCAAACGAAAGGTCACTCTCGGCGGTCATCGCTCCGCGCCGAAGCGAAGGAGACCCCCTTCCTAATCCAACCGGCTCCTTCCTAATCCAACCGGTCCCTGCCAACCCCCCCCCCCCCATAGTCCCATCCTTCCAGGTTGAAATCTCCTCCGTCTCCTTCGCATTCCCGAGAAAGTTCGTCCCGCTCGGGTGCCCGGCGGCCGCGGGAAAGTTCTGCGCTGCCCAGCTCCTCCGCCAGCCGGACCGGACCGCGGGCGCGCCCCTCGCTCTGCGCCGCAGTCCCGCCCGGCTCTGCGGAACCCCGGGGCCGGATTCGAACCCGCTCTCGCCCGGGCCCGGCGAGCCCAGCGCGGCGCCTGCAAGACCTACCTCGTAGATGTCTTCGTATTTGACATTTTCCACCAGTTTCCAGAGCATGATGGCGCGCTGGTCTCTAGGAGGCGAATGCATGCATGGGACGAGCGGACGTCTGAATCCTGACCCCTGCGCGCTCGGTAATGATCCATCTAGAGTGGGGGAGGGGGGGCAGGCGGCCGGGGCAGCGGTCCTCTCCCATGGCCCCTTCCGCCTGCGCCTGCTCGCTCGCTCGCTCGCTCGCTCGCTCGGGGAACGAGAGGCTGCTCGGGGAACGCAGCCCTGGGCCGGTCGGAAAAGCCGCCTCCGTCGGCAGGCGGCTTATATACAACACATCGCCCCGATGGAACACCCGCCTCGATTATGCACGGGATGGCTCGCACACCTAGGCTGGCGCGCGCGCGCGCGCACCCGGGCGCGCAGGGATCCGCGCACCCGCCCCGGACCGGAGACCAATGATCGATGATCCCCCCGCAGATGCGTCTCTGCGAGGAGATGCGTCTCGAGAAGGATGCGCCCGGGTCGCACGTGTGGATGCGCCGCCCTGCCTTTGGTCAGGCGGTTGGATCGCGGGGCAGGCGGAGGCGCGGCATCCCACGCACCTGTGGGGGCGTCTGGAGTGGGGGGGGGGTTGGCTTCCAGAAATGTGCGCGCACGCTCCTGCGCCTTCCCACTGTGCGCGCCCTATATCGGCACATTTATGAGCTCAGGTATTTGGTGTCTTGTGAGATTCAGTGGGTTGTGGTGGGTTCTCCGGGCTGTGGGGCCGTTGCTCAAGATCTACCCGACCACGGCCGCACAGCCCGGAAAACCCACAACAGCAGGTATTCGTTTCTTTGGGGGCGCAGGAGCTGCAAGGGGGGGGGGGCAGTCGCCAGAGGGGGTTTCAACCCGCCCGTTTGGAACCAGGAAAGGATTATTTTTTTCCCCCTGATGTTGGTGGGGAAAGGATAACGCAGGATTCTGGGCCCTGCACGGACCCCCCAACCAAGGAGGTGAACTGTGACACGGTTTGCCCTCTTCGTGCATTTGGGTGGCTCGCACAGCATTTCCCCACCCCCCGCCCCCACAGGACAAAGTCGCCCCTAACCATTTGTTTTAAAATGACCTTTTATTTTAAAAAACGATTTTCATAACGATCATTATATATCCCCCCCCCCTTGAAGTCGTACCAAAGCGGCTTATATACAACACATCGCCCCGATGCCTAGGTGTGCGAGCCAACCCGTGCATAATCGAGGCGGGTGTTCAATCGGGGCGATGTGTTGTATATAAGCCGTTCTGCTCCCAGCCTTTTCCAACAGCTCCTGGCGCGCGCCCCAACACCCCCACCCCGCACTTTTCGAAACGAATCAGCTAGACCGACCCCCTCTGGGTCCTGTTTGTCCCGAAGAAAGGGCTTCTGGGGCGACCCTTCCCCAATTTGGGGCGCCCAGCTTTAGGCAGGGCCTAGCGGACGATTCTCTGGCTAGAATACAAGGCCTGCTTCTCGCCGATATTTCTAGACAGTTCTGCTAGGCTGGATTCTAGGGAGGGGGGTCGGGTGGGAAAGAAACTCGGGATACCCCCCGGATCGGAACCGGGAGAAAAGTTCCCCTGCCCCTGGAACCCGCCCACCCGTCTTCGGAGGGCGCCCCTTTCCCAGCGAAAGGGGAGAGGTTGAAGGGGGTGGGGGTGTGGAGACACAGGCAGCAGCTGGGTGCTGGGTGCTGAGATCGGGCCAGGCAAGGTTGGCCGGGTTCGGAAGTGACTCACGCCGGTCAGAGGGAGTCGCAGCTCTGGGTGTCTTATATGAGCTGCTGACGAAGCGCTGGGGGGGGGGGGGGAAAGGAGGAGGAAGAGGAGGCGGGGAGGGGGGAGGAGGGGCAGCTCCGTCGTTTGAAGATTTGGGTGGGGGGAGAGGAGACGCCCGGGCGGCGTGAATTCGGGAGGAGCTCTGCCGAGAGAAATCGAAGCAGAACCCCCCCCCCCCCAAGGAATAGGCGTATCAAGTCTGCATTGGGAAACTCCTGGAGAGGTTTGAGGTTCAAGCTGGGGAGGGCCAGGTTTGGCAAAGTGGAATAGAAGCCCCCCCCCTCCAAAACAGCCCTTTTAACCCAGGGGAGCCCCTCCCTTTTGCCTGGAACTCAGTTGTCGTACGGAGAGATTTCCAATCACTGCCTGGAGGATGGCAGGCCGACGCTACGCAGGGACGGGGCATATCATTGGATGCCCCCCCCCCCATTCCAAGGCTGGTTATATTTAGGAGAATGTGCGAATTCAGAGATAGATAGATAGATAGATAGATAGATAGATAGATAGATAGATAGATAGATAGATAGATAGATAGATAGATAGATAGATAGATAGATAGAGAGATAGAGAGATAGAGAGATAGAGAGATAGAGAGAGAGAGAGAGAGAGATAGATAGATAGATAGATAGATAGATAGATAGATAGATAGATAGATAGATAGATAGATAGATAGATAGATAGATAGATAGATAGATAGATAGATAGATAGATAGATAGATAGATAGATATAGATAGATAGAGAGAGAGAGAGAGAGAGAGAGAGAGAGAGATACAGATAGATAGATAGAGAGATAGATAGAGAGATACAGATAGATAGATAGATAGATAGATAGATAGATAGATAGATAGATAGATAGATAGAGAGAGAGAGAGAGAGAGAGAGAGAGAGAGAGAGAGAGAGAGAGAGAGATACAGATAGATAGATAGATAGATAGAGAGAGAGAGAGAGAGAGAGAGAGAGAGAGAGAGAGATACAGATAGATAGATAGATAGATAGATAGACAGACAGACAGGCAGACAGACAGACAGACAGACAGACAGACAGACAGACAGACAGACAGACAGACAGACAGACAGACAGACAGACAGATAGATAGATAGATAGATAGATAGATAGATAGATAGATAGATAGATATAGAGAGAGATACAGATAGATAGATAGATAGATAGATAGATAGATAGATAGATAGATAGATAGATAGATAGATAGATAGATAGATTCAAGAGTTGTGTAGAGAATTGACAGCAATGCTATTAATTGCTACGCCGTCATGATTAGTAGTTTCCTTTCTCTTACACAAATTCAGAAAACCCCTGTTATACCAGCCAGAGGCCGCTAGTGGGCGCCAATCGACGGACATGCCTGTATTTTGGCATAATCGATTTGTGGACACCTTGGGACATTTCTGCAGGCCTGGGCAACCTCTCCCCCCCCCCTCTCAAAACAAACCAAAAACAAACAAACACTTTTAAAGGAATTTCTTCGCCTGTTTGGAAACCCTGCTTCCTAAGCTGCCTGCGTCTGTTCACACAGGGTAACAACCAGTGGTGGGATTTAAATAATTTAACAACTGGTTGTTTACAAGCACCATTTAAACAACCGGTAGTGGTGCGAACCTCCTGAATGGACAACTGGACACTGGACAACCTTGAACTCCGCAAGGCCATCTCCATCCCTCTAAATCCCTCTGTCAGTATTGCGCCCTAGGATTTGGGGAGTGTGTAACTCGGGCTGCACGGCTTGGGGAGGCGAATAAGGAGCTGGGAAGCCGCTGGCCTTTGCGGGTTCTTCGGCATGTCAAGAAATCCCACCGCTTCCGCGGAGTTGCAGACGCGGCATGGAAATGCTTTCTTGCAGCCGCGGCTCAGCGGGGCGCCCGTGCGGAGCGCAACCGGCGCAAACCGCAATTCTGCGGAGCATCGGCGCCCTCTGTCGGGCCTTTCCGTAATGGCAAGGAGAGGAGCCCTTTCCTCAATACCTGAAGACACCGCAAACGGGGTTTTTTGGGGAAAGGGTGACGAAACACCTGCATGCATGACCATTTCCTGTGGATGGGAGCCGCAACACCCCTCTTACGTCACGGGCCTGGGACAGCGACTGCACCCCCAGACGTCCTCCATTTGCATTTTGGGAGAAGGAGATTGATTTGTTTCCAAAAGGGAATTTTGGCTCTAGAAAAGATATGATCGCCAGCATGCTTTTAGAAGAGTTTGGATTTATATCCCCCCTTTCTCTCCTGCAGGAGACTCAAAGGGGCTGACAACCTCCTTGCCCTTCCCCCCTCACAACAAACACCCTGTGAGGTGGGTGGGGCTGAGAGAGCTCTGAAAAGCTGTGACTAGCCCAAGGTCACCCAGCTGGCGTGTGTGGGAGTGCACAGGCTAACCTGAACTCCCCAGAGAAGCCTCCACAACTCAAGCGGCAGAGCGGGGAATCAAACCCGGTTCCTCCAGATCAGAGTGCACCTGCTCTTAGCCACTACGCCACTGCTGCTCTTTTATCCCTCTGTGTGCTTGAATGACACACATGTAGTGAAAGGCCTGCCTTTCTCTGTCCTTCTAGGGCAGTGGTGGCGAACCTATGGCACTGGTGCCAGAGGTGGCACTCAGAGCCCTCTCTGTGGGCACGCGCACACAGAGTTCGTCATGTGGGGGGGGGATTGTCCCCCCCACACAAACACATCTAGGCTGGCCTGGGCCACTGGACTTGATGTGCGTGCACCTCAGTGAGCAGGGAGGACTCGGCTGGCGAGCCTGGTGCCTGTGCTCCAGGTGGCTGCTGCCCGGGGGTGGGGGGCAGAGGCAGCAGAGATGCTAGAGAGGCACAGAGTGGCGCATGTGGGACTTGCTGGAGGCTACAGCAGGCTGGCCCCTGCTCAAGGGGGTTATTCAGGTTAAATTGCTGCATTGGCACTTTGCGATAAATAAATGGGGTTTGGGTTGCAATTTGGGCACTCGGTCTCGAAAAGGTTCGCCATCACTGTTCTAGGGGATCTCCATTTCCCTGCCAGCCATACAAAATACCTGTCAGTGACAAGGGACCATGTTATTTATGCCCAATTAAACTAGCTTTCATGTACAAGGGGGCATCTTCTCAGTGTAGGTGTAAAAAAGGGGGGGGGGAGAAGGATCCATTTACCACATGTGGGGGGATCGTAAAATAATCAGAGATTTTTGGCTGGAAATTCATAAAATGATATAAAAATATTTTAGGTGTTAATTTAAATTTCCAACCAGAATTGTTTTTGTTGAATATGATAGGCACGTATACAGAGAAACAGTGTGTAAAACTTTGCTTTTATACATGGCTACGGCAGGTAGAATGCTGATCGCACAAAACTGGAAAAAGACGAAGGGTTGATAAAGGGTTGATAAACTGCTCATTCACTTTGCATCTCTTGACAAATTATTGAGCATACTAAAAAAAGAATGTGGAAACCACTATGAATATCTGGCAACCATTTAATCACCATCGTCAAGCTAAGGCAGCATTCCAAAACTTGTTAATCTACCTTCAATGTTAGAAATTGATTATTAAAATGAGATGTAAGGTTTGGTTTTTTTAAGGAAACAAAAATATTGCTTGAACAGGAAGTCGAGCGCTACTTATTTGTTTGTTTGTTTTCTTCTTTTCTTCTCTTTTTCCTTCTTTTTCCTTTCTTTTAACTTTTCTTCTTTTCTTCTTTTTCTTCCTTTTTTGAAGACTTTGGAAACATAGCAATGTGGTGTAAGTTGAAATATGGTTAGTTATGGAATATTTTGTGACGTAATAATTATATTGCTAAATTGGAACTGTCATGCATTATTTAATTTGCAATAAAATTTATTTTTTAAAAAATAAAAAATAAAAGACGGTGCTGGGCCCCAGATAGATTAAGCGTCTGCTTAAAAAAAGGAAAAAAAAATCTCTACGCCCTCTGCTGGTCGTCCCGGGTAATTTTATGACTGCCGTGCATAAGGACATCCTTTTCCTACCACAAAAGGGTTCCCTTTGTGCCTCACTTCTACTTTTAAAGGAAAGGGTCAGTTTACAAAATCTGCACCATCCCTCGGGCGCCACGTTTTCCACAAATGGTACTTTCTTTTTTGCAGTCACAATTCCTGACATCAGGAGGACACACTTCTAAAGACTGTCCTATTTTGTAAGACTTTATAATATTCAGGGAGGGGGGGCGTCCTCTTTGCTATAAACTGGCTGTTTTGTATGCGCAGAGTGTTGTGTGTTTCTCTCAGAAGAGTGGGATTTGCTTCTCTGATGCTGATATCGTGCTTTCAAAGAAATAGGAAACAATTGTTTTCTTTATAAAATATTCTTAACAACATACAATAACTTTGGGAATTATTGCTTGGAGATATATATTTCTCAGTGGAATCTCAGTCTAACCCCTGGTTGTGTCCATCCACCTTGGGGGAGGGCTAGGAAGGGGGAAGGAAGGTGGGGGAGGGCCCATCATCTGGCTGCACCCCACTCACCCTGGGGGAAAAGGTACAGAGGGGAGGGGGGGCCTTCATCTGGTCATGGTCCACCCTCCCTGGGTGGCAGGGAGGGAGGGGGAGAGGGGAGGGGTTGAGGCTCCCCCACTCTGGGGAGGAGGGAGAATAAGGCAGTTCATTCATTCATTCATTCATTCATTCATTCATTCATTCATTCATTCATTCATTCATTCATTCATTCATTCATTCATTCATTCATTCATTCATTCATTCATTCATTCATTCATTCATTCATTCATTCATTCATTCATTCATTGGTTAGGTTTAAATACCGCCCTCCCCCGGAGGGCTCAGGGTGGTGAACAACATGTCCAATAGAGCACATATATCAGACTAAAATCCGTTAAATATCGATTAATATAGGCTCTAATAAAATAAACCCCACCCCATTAAAATGCAGCATTATTAAGATCAACAGAAAGATTGGATTATTATTATTATTATTGGATTATTATCAACATATTACGTTTGGATTCTTCAGGCGCAGTTGTTCTTTGCATTGCTGTCTGATTTCTGCATCTTCCCCTTTTCAGTTTCTGTTTAGGCTTCGCAGAAAACAGTAGAGGTTTCCCCTTGGAGCCTCTGTTACATTTTTGGAAAACCAAACCTGCTGACTGTGATCGCTCTTAGCTTTCCAGCTCAGCAGGACTCAGGAGAGGTTCTGGGATTCAAGTCTGTTTCTCCCCGACTGCAAATTCATGGGAGCTGGTGGCTAGTTATTCCCAGCTGGTAGAAACACACTCTGTACATGTTTGGCAGCACTCTTGTTTTATTCCACAAGGGCTGTATCTCAAACTCTGGCCATTAGCAAAGGTTCTGGCTTGAAATCCTGGCTGAAGTTTAGTGTCACTTCTGAGCCAGTGTGTTTGCAGTCCAATCCACTACTGACACTCTTACTTGGAAAACTGGGTTTGATTCTTTCCTCTTCCACATAAGTAGCAGACTCTAATCTGGAGAACCAGGTTTGATTCTCTGCACATGAAGCCTACTGGGTGACCTTGGGCTAGTCACAGTTCTCTCTGGACTCTCTCAGCCCCACAGAACTCACAAGGGGTCTCTTGTGGGGAGAGGAAGGGAAAGGAATTTGTAAGCCACCTTGAGTCTCCTTACAAGAGAGAAAGGTGGGGTGTAAATTCTTCTTCTTCTTCTTCTTCTTCTTCTTCTTCTTCTTCTTCTTCTTCTTCTTCTTCTTCTTCTTCTTCTTCTTCTTCTTCTTCTTCTTCTTCTTCTTCTTCTTCTTCTTCTTCTTCTTCTTCTTCTTCTTCTCCTCCTCCTCCTCCTCCTCCTCCTCCTCCTCCTCCTCCTCCTCCTCCTCCTCCTCCTTCTTCTTCTCCTCCTCCTCCTCCTCCTCCTCCTCCTCCTCCTCCTCCTCCTTCTCCTTCTCCTTCTCCTCCTCCTTCTTCTGCTTCTGCTTCTGCTTCTGCTTCTGCTTCTGCTTCTCCTTCTTTTTCTCCTTCTCCTTCTCCTTCTCCTTCTGCTTCTGCTTCTGCTTCTTCTTCTGCTTCTGCTTGTGCTTCTTCTTCTGCTTCTTCTCCTTCTCCTCCTCCTCCTCCTCCTCCTCCTCCTTCTGAGAGAGAGGGGGGGGAGGGAGGGTTATGAGTGATTCTGAGACACTCAGGTTCAAATCCAGACTCGTGTCGTGGAAGCTCAGTGAGTGACGTAGGGCCAGTCACAGTCTCTCAGCCTAACCCACCTCACAGGGTTGTTGTGAGGGTTGAATGGAGGAGAGGGGAATGATGTAAGTGGGTGCGTGTTCTCCATCTCATTCCGTTCCCTTCCTTCCCTTAGCTCTGGTCTCACTCGCCTTCTATCCATGCAGGCCCTCTGCTGACTTCTCCAGCATAACCTTTTGGATGGTCAAAGAAAGTCCCCCTCTCAAATGGAAAAGCTGGCTGGATCCAAGACCTTTATACCTTTAAGAGTGTTTAGTGCAGGTCCCCTAATTGAAGGCAGGAGGGAATTTCTCCTTACAAGAACGTGGGCAAAAACTTATGGGAAGGTGGACACTATTCCTTTAGGCCAGTGATGGCGAACCTTTTCGAGACCGAGTGCCCAAATTGCAACCCAAAACCCACTTATTTATCGCAAAGTGCCAACACGGCAACTTAACCTGAATACTGAGTATTTAGTTTAGAAAAAACGGTTGGCTCCGAGGCTCAGGAGTAAGCTTGGTGGTAGTCAGTGGCTTTGCTTTGAAGCAGCTGTGCAACTCTTCCAACGGGTGAATCATGACCCTAGGAGGGTTTACTCAGAAGCAAGCCCCATTGCCAGCAACCGAGCTTACTCCCAGGTAAAGGATCGCGCTTTAGTTCTTCGCATAAAAATCAGTGGGGTTTAACAGCGCTTAACAGGGTTACCTACACTGCTTCCCCCAAACTTGGTCTTAGGTTTAATGATAATAGTCGCGCCCAGTGGCCCAGGCCAGCCTAGATGTGGGGGGGGGGGGCACTCTGTTTGTGCGTGCCCACAGAGAGGGCTCTGAGTGCTGCCTCTGGCACCCGTGCCATAGGTTCTCCACCACTGCTTTAGGCACTACAGAAGTGGGCCCTAAACAGTCTGGTAGCCACTCCGAGTCCACAAAAGGAAGGGAGGCATATTAACTGATGAAATGAAATGTTTTAGACTTTTAAAGTTCAGGAACATTACTCTGTTTTGTGAAAAATATATTTTGCTGGCAAAAAAATTATGGGAAAGGAAGAAAGATTTAAGAAAATGGAAAGTAAGTAAACATAAATAATGATAACATTATGTGGATCTGCATTTATTTCACATAATGCAGATCCAAGAAAAAGAAAGTTGGGGGGGGGGGGAACGTGCAAAAAGAATGAGAAAATTCCCCGCTCTGCCACCTGAGCTGTGGAGGCTTATCTGGGGAACTAGATTAGTCTGTGCACTCCAACACACACCAGCTGAGTGACCCTGGGCTAGTCACAGTTATTCCGAGCTCTCTCAGCCCCATCCACCTCACAGGGTGTTTGTTGGGGGGGCAGGGGAAAGGAGATTGTAAACCCCTTTAAGCCGCTTTACAGGAGAGAAAAGGGGGTATAAATCCAAACTCTTCCTCTCCTTAACTAGATTCCACCATCCTCCATCACTTTACTGCTGCAGATTGAATATGATGGAGTTGTTTGCAAAGATAGTGACATAGAGCTACTTACAGAGAGCGAGTGTGGTGTAGCGATTCGAATGTCCGACTAGGATCTGTGTGGCCCAAGTTCGAATCCTTGCTCTTGATATAGGAGTTCACTGGGTGACCTTGGGCTAGTCACATACCCTCCACCTAACCTACCTCCCAGGTTGTCGTTGTGAAGACAAAAGGGAGGAAGAGGAGATTTAAGCAAGCCATCTTAGGTCTCCACTGGGGAGAAACATGGAGTATAAATGTAGTAAATTAAAAACATGCATTCACACTACAGACCACAATAATACAAAAAAGTGGAAATTAACCACTAGGGGGCACTCGAGCTCTCACAATGAGTCTTCCTAGCATAAGCAAGAGGTCAACAGAATTTTGGATGAGAAAAATTGAGGAGTTATTTGTGGTTCTGGGGCAGTGAAATTGCTCCAGTGCAGAAAGATACACCCATGAAAGACAATGCAACCTAAATGCAAAAAGAGTTAATTTTTGATATTTGAACTATGAAATAACATATCTTTCCATTTGTCCTGGGTAGTGCTATTTGGTAGAAAATAAACATTCCAAACTAATATCGCTCCAGCGGTATATGGTGTGCATACGGCAATCTTAAAAATCTTATAAATCACTGATACTCCATCCATCCATCCATCCATCCATCCATCCATCCATCCATCCATCCATCCATCCATCCATCCATCCATCCATCCATCCATCCATCCATCCATCCATCCATCCATCCATCCATCCATCCATCCATCCATCCATCCATCCATCCATCCATCCATCCATCCATCCATCCATCCATCCATCCATGGCTCCAAGAGGCATTGAGTAATAGCATCTAAGCTTGGTGAGCTTTGCTTCTGGAGTGGGGTGGGGTGGGGGGGTTGAGAGAGTTCTGAGAGAACTCAGCCCACAGGCTTTCATGTGCAGGAGTGGGGAAACAAAATAAGCCTTTTGGGGGCCCATAAAATTGAACCCCCAGAAGCAAAGGTCTCCAAACCTGGATGATATTACCAGGAGGCCCTCCTGGAGCCATCCTGAAAGTCTGGTGCCTCTATCTTCAAAAATGTGCAGCCTGCCTACACACTCAGAAATTCCCCATTGGCTACAATGGAGCAAAGTCACTGCAAAACAAAAAAGAATCTTGGGCAAATTCCTTGGGGGGTCTGGAAGGGGTATATTTTTAAAGCTAGTGACACCAAATTTTCTTTAGGGTATCATCTGTTAAGCTATTCTTATGATAACCACCCAAGTTTGGTGAAGTTAGTGTTCAGGGGACCAAAGGATTTATGGTCCCTCAAATGGGTAGCCCCCCATCTCAGGTTAGCTCCCATTGAAAACAATGGGGATGGGGGCACCCCCTTTGGGGGTCCATAACTTTGCTGCCCCTGAACCAAACATCACCAAATTTGGGTGGTATCATCAGGACAGTCACTGGATAGTACCCTGAAATTTGGGTGCTGCTAGCCTTAAAAATGCGCCCCCTGCAGGCCGGAACGTGAAAAAACACTTAAAACATTTAAAAACACACAAACGACCCTGAAATGTTGGCACCCCCCACGTGACCAAATGGGGGGGCGCCCGGAGACAAAGGGTACCCCCTGTCCCTAGGCAGAAATGCCACTGGAGAAGGCTATACCGTGCCGCCTTCCCTCCCTTGGTTTATATTTGCAAGTACCATCAAGGCGCAATTAGGGCTTTTTCGCACACACGGTTTGTTCTGGAATAAATATATGTGGTCGTCACGGTTTGTGGCATTTGTTCACATACACTTGTGCCGGAATGTGCTTCGACCCCTAATCTGTCGCCCATTCGAACCTTTACCTCAGATTTTTCCTGTCGCTCGGTGCTTGTGCAACTTTCTTCTATAAAACAGTTTCCCTCCACATTCCAGTGCCTATGTGCAAAACGCAACTTTTAACAATCACGCCCCCACAGTGATGCAATTTCTCCCAGCCAATAGGAAGGTGCTGGGCAATTACTGATGCACACGGAGATTTTTAAGTTTCGTTTCTGTCTCACTTACCTCCCCCAGCTCATGGTGGTCGGTCATGCATAAGTTTGCTCTGCTCATCAACTTATCTGGTGACGAAAAACGAAAATGTGTATAACAACAGAGAGCTCTAGAGCTCAATAACTCAGCCACACTTTGGGGAAAGTGGGGGGGGGATTTACTTTCACAATGGTTTGCAAGCGGATTTTGCTATCCCGCACAGTAAAATCCAGCTGCAAAGTGCATTGAAAGTGGATTGAAAGTGCATTATTCTGCATGTGCGGAAGGGACCCAACTCATTTTTTCCTGACTTCGGCCCCTTTCATCTTATCCTTATCCTTCTCATTCCTCCTTTCTCTGTCTACTTCTCTCCCTTCCACATTCCCCTCATTTTTAATTGATACAAGCTGAAGCTTGGAAAAGAAAACAATATTGTTGTAGTTGCCTAGCAACCTGAGCCCTTCAGGGGAGGGCAGTCTATAAATTTAATTAATAAATAAATAATGGCCACCGACCTCTTAGAAGGTAGACTCCCAAAATCTCCTTGGGCATTCGTTCCTTAAAACTACAGACATTGCTTCTATTTTTTTAATCTCTCCCCCCACCCAAGTATTTGTATATCATTTTTTTCTACAAACTTGAGAATTCCTCAAGAAAAACCTCTAGTCTGTCCCTGGCCCCATTGTCTGGAGTTTTTGATCCGTACTTTAGAGTCTGTTAGCAGATTACTGCACAGAGAAGCAGTTAACACACTGATTAAAACGATTAAAGAGTAAATATTTATTCAAGAACTAAATTTAGGGTAAGAGAGGGGAGAGCGACCTCTTAGAAGGTAGAAAAAAGAAATTAGAGAGGCCAACAAAAGCAAAAATGTCGTGGTAATGGGCGATTTTAACTATCCCCACATAAACTGGAAAAATGCATGTTCAGGTCATAGTAAGGAGAGAACATTCCTGGATATGCTAAATGACTGTGGCTTAGAGCAGATGGTTGTAGAACCAACCAGGGGAGAGGTGATCCTAGATCTAATTCTATGTGGGACCCAGGACCTGCTGCGGGAAGTCAGTGTTGTTGAGCCGATAGGGAATAGCGACCACAATGCTGTCAGATTCAGTATCTCTGCATGCGAACAAGTGACAACTACTAATGTAGTTACATTCGCCTTCAGAAAGGGAAATTTCTCAAAGATGAGGGGGATAGTGCGCAGGAAGCTGAAAGGGAAAATCAAGAGAGTCAAAAATGTCCAAGGTGCTTGGAGGTTATTTAAAAACACAGTCTTAAAAGCTCAGCTGGAATGTGTTCCGCAGGTTAGGAAAGGTAGCGCCCAGTCCAAAAGAAAGCCACCATGGTTAACAAGGGAGGTTGAGGAAATTATTAGGAAAAAAAAGATGTCTTTTGGAAAATGGAAGTCCAACTTAACTGATGAAGAATACCAGAGAGAACACAAATGGTGGCAAAAGAGAAGCAAGTTAGCTGTAAGGGAGGCAAAAAAGGATTATGAGGAACGCATGGCTGCGAACATCAAGACTAGCAACAAACCGTTCTTCAAGTACATCAAAAGCAGGAAGCCAGCTAGGGAAGCAGTAGGCCCGTTAGATGATGAAGGAACAAAAGGTGTGCTAAAAGATGACAGGGAGATTGCAGAGAAGCTGAATGAATTCTTTGCATCTGTCTTCACCCAAGAGGAGGTGAGGAAAATTCCTGCACCTGAACCAAGCTTCTTAGGAGGCGAATCCGGTGGAACTCACTAAGATAGTGGTAGACAAGGAAGAAGTTCTGGCAGCCATTGATAAACTAAATGCTACCAAATCCCCTGGCCCAGATTGCATTCATCCAAGAGTTCTTAAAGAGCTCAAGCATGAAATTGCTGATCTTCTCACATTAATATGCAACTTATCCCTGAAATCAGGCTCCATCCCTGAAGACTGGAAGATGGCCAATGTCACACCAATCTTTAAGAAAGGGTCTAGGGGAGACCCAGGAAATTACAGGCCAGTCAGTTTGACATCTGTTCCTGGTAAATTAGTAGAATTTATCATTAAAGATAAAATTATTAAACATGTAGAAAAGCAAGACCTGCTGAGGAAGAGTCAGCATGGCTTTTGCAGAGGCAAATCCTGTCTTACAAACTTACTAGAGTTCTTTGAGGGTGTAAACAGACATGTGGATAAGGGGGAACCAGTGGACATTGTCTACTTGGATTTCCAAAAGGCTTTTGACAAAGTTCCTCACCAGAGACTGTTGAGAAAACTCAGCAATGAAGGAATAAGCGGGGAAGTCCTCCTATGGATTAAAACTGGTTGAGGAACAGGAAACAAAGGGTGGGTATAAATGGGAAGTTCTCACAATGGAGAGATGTAAGGAGTGGTGTCCCCCAAGGATCCGTTTTGGGACCAGTGCTCTTTAACTTATTCATAAATGACCTGGAAGTAGGGGTGGGTAGTGTGGTGGCTAAGTTTGCAGATGATACCAAATTATGTAGGGTGGTGAGAACCACAAAGGATTGCGAAGAGCTCCAAGTGGACCTTGATAAATTAGGTGAGTGGGCTAAGAAATGGCAAATGCAGTTCAATGTAGCTAAATGTAAAGTGATGCACATAGGGGCAAAAAATCCAAACTTCACATACACGCTACAGGGGTCAGTGCTATCAGTCACAGACCAGGAAAGGGATTTGGGCGTCTTAGTTGATAGTTCCATGGGAATGTCAACTCAATGCATGGCAGCTGTGAAAAAGGCAAACTCTATGCTGGGGATCATTAGGAAAGGAGTTGATAATAAAACTGCAAGGATTGTCATGCCCTTATATAAAGCAGTGGTGCGACCGCACTTGGAGTACTGTGTTCAGTTCTGGTCGCCACATCTCAAAAAGGATATTGAAGAGATAGAAAAAGTGCAGAGAAGGGCAACGAGGATGATTGAAGGATTGGAGCACCTTCCTTATGAGGAGAGGCTGCAGCGTTTGGGACTCTTTAGTTTGGAGAGGAGACGTCTGGGGGGGGGATATGATTGAAGTCTATAAAATTATGCATGGGGTAGAAAATGTTGACAGAGAGAAATTTTTCTCTCTTTCTCACAATACTAGAACCAGGGGCATTCATTGAAAATGCTGGGGGGAAGAATTAGAATAGAATAGAATAGAATAGAATAGAATAGAATAGAATAGAATAGAATAGAATAGAATCTTTATTGGCCAAGTGTGATTGGACACACAAGGAATTTGTCTCCGGTGCATATGCTCTCAGTGTACATAAAAGAAAATACATTTGTCAAGAATCATAAGGTACAGCACTTAATGATTGTCATATAGGTCTAGTAAGCAATCAGGAAACAATCAATAGTAATAAAAACATAAAATGTAAAATCATAAAATAAAATGAAATGTCAGCACAGGCTATAGTCATACAGTCATAATTGGGAGGAGATGGGTAATAGGAATGATGAAAAAAGTAGTGCAGTAATTATATAATAAATATATAATAAATAGTTTGACATTATCGAGGGAATTATTTGTTTAACAGAGTGATGGCATTCGGGAAAAAACTGTTCTTATGTCTAGTTGTCTTGGTGTGCAGTGCTCTGTAGCGACGTTTAGAGGGTAAGAGTTGAAACAGTTTATGTCCAGGATGCGAGGGGTCAGTAAATATTTTCACAGCCCTTTTTTTGACCAGTGCAGTATACAGGTCCTCAATGGAAGGCAGGAATAATAAAAGGAAACACTTCTTCACGCAACGTGTGATTGGTGTTTGGAATATGCTGCCACAGGAGGTGGTGATGGCCACTCACCTGGATAGCTTTAAAAGGGGCTTGGACAGATTTATGGAGGAGAAGTCAATCTATGGCTACCAATCTTGATCCTCCTTGATCTCAGATTGCAAATGCCTTAGAAGACCAGGTGCTCAGGAGCAGCAGCAGCAGCAGAAGGCCATTGCTTTCACATCCTGCATGTGAGCTCCCAAAGGCACCTGGTGGGCCACTGCGAGTAGCAGAATGCTGGACTAGATGGACTCTGGTCTGATCCAGCAGGCTAGTTCTTATGTTCTTATGTTCTTATGAGAGAGTGCCTTGCTAGCTAGGGAGACAGTCTCAACTTAACTTTCGAAAGAAGCAGGATATTAGACCGAAGAATATCAGTCTAAGGACAAACAAGAGGTGACACAAAAAGACAGAGGGGTCACTAACCTTACAGCCTTCTCTAGCTGGCCACTTGTCTGACCCTTGCTGGGACTTCTTCTCAGCTCAGCAGCAGTGGCATAGGAGGTTAAGAGCTCATGTATCTAATCTGGAGGAACCAGGTTTGATCCCCAGCTCTGCCGCCTGAGCTGTGGATGCTTATCTGGGGAATTCAGATAATTCTTCTTCTTCTTCTTCTTCTTCTTCTTCTTCTTCTTCTTCTTCTTCTTCTTCTTCTTCTTCTTCTTCTTCTTCTTCTTCTTCTTCTTCTTCTTCTTCTTCTTCTTCTTCTTCTTCTTCTTTCTTCTTCTTCTTCTTCTTCTTCTTCTTCTTCTTCTTCTTCTTCTTCTTCCTCCTCTTCTTCCTCCTCCTCCTCCTCTTCTTCTTCCTCCTCCTCTTCCTCCTCCTCCTCCTCCTCCTCCTCCTCCTCCTTTGCAGGGTAGACATTACTATTTCCAACAGGCCCCCATTCGGAATTAAGTGTAACGATGAAAAAAGAAAGTTCTGCTCCTAACTTTTGATTACTTTCGCCAAATTAAAAAGCGGCGGGTGGGTCGGCCGCTATGAAATAGCACATAATGCAGATATAGCCCCGTGCCATCGGAGAGTATCAGAAATCAAGTAGTTACATCGTGAGTTACTATGTTTAGACTTTTAGGATACTTTAGGCTTCAAGTGCGTTGCTGACACATCCTTCGGATATTTCTAAGGCACCAATTAAGAAGACTGTGACACAGCATGAAAGACAATAAAGGAAGTGGTTTCTTTTAGGTTACATTGTAACAAAAAGTGTGTGTGTGGGGGGGATAGAGAAAAAGAAAGCCAGCCTACTTCCCTTTGAACTGGTATTTAAAGAAGATAAAAGAAGGAACATTTTCCCCACTTTGTCAAATTGTCTTTGAATGTTGTTCTGTGAATTCATGCCTTTTTTTCCATCCTAAATAAGTTTGGACTGTGATGAATCTAAAAAGGGAACAGGGAGGGAGGGAGGCAGGGAGAGAGACATCAGCGTGGCCTATTTTGCCAGTCTCTCTCAAATGAATTCTTCACAGTCTGTTTCTCCTCTCTCAATAAATAGCGCTTGCAATATTCAAGGGGCGTTCTGTCCTATCGGGTGGGCTGGGCTCACCAACTTTTGCGCTGGCCTTTGAAGCTACCCTTTAAGTCGCAATTGAGCGCACGTGCATTCAGCCGGGCGTTGAGGCTTCTCTTCAGGATGTAAGAAGTTTTACCTGTTGCCCCAGCGTGCTGCTGTTACAGACAGAAGAGCCGGGAATGCTACTTGTCCTGGTGAGCTTGAAGCTAAAATGGCTGGATAGTTTCATTGCAGAATGACAAAAAAAAATTGCTCCTAGATCAGTGGGGGCGAACCTATGGCACGGGTGCCAGAGGTGGCACTCAGAGCCCTTTCTGTGGGCACGCATGCACAGAGTTCATTATGTGGGGGGGGGGGGGGGGGGAAAATCACCCCCCCCCACACACACACCCTAGGTTGGCCTGGGCATGATCCTTCACCTGGGAGTAAGCTCGGTTGCTGGCAATGGGGCTTGCTTCTGAGTAAACCCCCCTATTTTATTTATTTTATTATTTTATTGAACTTATAGGCCGCCTTATCCCCGAAGGGCTCAATCCCCTAGGGTTCTGATTCATCCATTCGAAGCGTTGCACGGTTGCTTCACCAAGCTTACTCCCAAGTAACGCGCGCCTCGGAGCCAACTGTTTTTTTTCTAAACTAAAGCCTCAGTTTTCAGGTTCAATTGCCGTGTTGGCGCTTTGCGATAAATAAGCGGGTTTTGGGTCGCAATTTGGGCACTCGGTCTCGAAAAGGTTCGCCATCACTGTCCTAGATCAGTGGTGGCGAACCTATGGCACGGGTGTCAGAGGTGGCACTCAGAGCCCTCTGTGGGCACGCATGCACAGAGTTCATCATGTGATAATAGTGTAATTATTTCAGGGAGATTATTAGCATTAAACCTAACACCTCGTTTTGGGGAAGCAGTGTAGGTAACCCTGTTAAGCATTGTTAAACCCCTGATTTTCATGGGAAAAACTAAAGGGGAATCCTTTACCTGGGAGTAAGCTTGGTTGCTTTAAAGCAGAGCCACCGACTACCACCAAGCTTACTCCCGAGTAACGCACGCCTTGGAGCCAACCGTTTTTTCTATACTAAAACCTCAGTATTCAGGTTAAATTGCCGTGTTGGCCCTTTGCGATAAATAAGCGGGTTTTGGGTCGCAATTTGGGCACTCGGTCTCGAAAAGGTTCGCCATCCCTGTCCTAGATCCATCTCATTCTGTGCTAAAGCACAGTGCTCATGTGCGGCTACCGGTTTTTCCGCACAATTCACTTAAAACATTTCGAGGCAGGAAATAAAACGTTTCCTCCCTGCCGTTCAGCATTGTTTTTACCCCCAAATGTTTCATTTGCAACCTCCAAATGTTTTAAACACAGGCCCCTTCCGCACATGCAAAATAATGCGTTTTCAAACCACTTTCACCACTGTTTGCAAGTGGCTTTTGCCATTCCGCCCAGCTTCAAAGAGCACTGAAAGCAGTTTGAAAGGGCATTATTCTGCAGGTGCGGAAGGAGCCGAATCCTCTCTTAAAATGATTCTCTGGCTGAAACGTTTCGAAGGCGTTTTCAGTTGCTGTGCCGTCTGTCGACTATGTTTCCCGCGCTTCTCTACTTCCCTGAACTTCTGCCTCGGTGCCATTTTCTGAGCTCTCTCAGTCCCCCCTAACCTGTTTAATTTACAGCATTTCTCTGTTTGTTCTTTTATTTTGTGGGGGGGGGGGCAATCTTTGAAGCATTGACAAGGATTAGAGAATCGCAGCATGCAGCTGTGAATCACTGAGGCACTGATTCAATACAAAACTCTAAAAAAAAATGATGGAGAGGGGAAATCACTCCATGGCACCCAGGAATTGTTTCAAGGGGGTGAGTGCGAACAGAAGGGTGGAGGGGAGGGATTGAGAATGTTTTACATAGGGGATTTGTACAGAAAGGGGCTCCGTGGCTGTTTGAGTTCTGGTACAGCTCAGGCTGCCAACTCTGGGTTTGGAAATCCTTGGAGATGAGGGGGAAAACTCTGAGGAAGTTGGAGTTTGGGGAGAGACTGGACCACAGCAGAGGACACTGCCATGAATTCCACTCTCCAAAGCAACCATTTTCTCATGGGGGAAACTGATCTCTACCATCCGGAGGTCAGTCGTACTTGCGGCAGATCCCCAGTTTCCACCTGGAGATTGGCAACCGTCCATTCAGCCCTTACCAAGGCAGCCATCTTTATTTTATGGCCCAGACTGACAGTCTTCCTCCCCCATCCCCAACACACAACATTCATCCAAAGATGCTTTCTTCAATCTCATGAAGGAGGAGGTTAAGAGCTCGTGTATCTAATCTGGAGGAACCGGGTTTGATTCCCTGCTCTGCCACCTGAGCTGTGGAGGCTTATCTGGGGAATTCAGATTAGCCCGTGCACTCTCGCACACGCCAGCTGGGTGACCTTGGGCGTGTCACAGCTTCTCGGAGCTCTCTCAGCCCCACCTACCTCACAGGGTGTTTGTTGTGAGGGAGGAAGGGCAAGGAGATTGTCAGCCCCTTTGAGTCTCCTGCAGGAGAGAAAGGGGGGATATAAATCCAAACTCTTCCTCTTCTTCTTCTTCCTCATGCCAGGAGGGGCTGCAACTGAACTGTGATTGCTGCACAGCTGAAATAAGATGTCCTGGGATGCAAAAGAAGAAGAAAAAAAGGCACCTCGGGAAGGCACTCCACACGGCCTTTTCTCTGAGATGTCCTTAGGATGCCTTATTTCTGCTCAAGACGTCTTTTTTTAAAAAAAGACTTCAAATTGCACCGTTTCCCCGTCAGCTGCCTGCAAGACGCCTCCCACCCGGCCGTGCGGAATGCAGAACTCAGGAGGCGGCTCATGTTTCCCACCCGACCGTTTTGCTCTCTGCTTGCAACTGACATTTCGTGTGCAGCTGAAGGGATCCTCCCTGCTGCCATTTGCGGAAGGTAGCCCCAGGACGTTTGCTCTGCAGGCTCCAATCCTGGGCACCTTTTCAGCCCCAAAAAGTGCAGCAGTGGCGTAGGAGGTTAAGAGCTCATGTATCTAATCTGGAGGAACTGGGTGTGATTCCCAGCTCTTCTGCCTGAGCTGTGGAGGCTTATCTGGGGAATTCAGATTAGCCTGTACACTCCCACACGCCAGCTGGGTGACCTTGGGCTAGTCACAGCTTCTCGCAGCTCTCTCAGCCCCACCTACCTCACAGGGTGTTTGTTGTGAGGGGGGAAGGGCAAGGAGATTGTCAGCCCCTTTGAGTCTCCTGCAGGAGAGAAAGGGGGGATATAAATCCAAACTCTTCTTCTTCTCAGTTGGTCCTGCCAATTCAGGTAATAGTTTTCCTTTTTTTAAAAAATTGAGGCACTATCTTTGTAGCTACGCAGACACTCATAAGGGAATCTTAGCTGGCCAGAAGATGGGTATGTCGACCACTGAAAAGCATTGGATTGACTTGCCCTTCACAGTCTGAGTAAGAAAAATCAAAGTTGTTGTGCACTGAAAAAAAAACCAAATCGGTCTGTGGAGGGCAGGTCAACCCAAAGCTTTTCCGTGGGAAGCAGACCAGTCTTCCGAGCAGTTAAGAAAAAGAAGAAGAGGAGTTTGGATTTATATCCCCCCTTTCTCCTTTAAGGAGACTCAAAAGGGCTTACAAACTCCATTCCTCTTCCCCATGCACAACAAACACCCTGTGAGGTAGGTGGGGCTGAGAGAGCACCGAAGAACTGTAACTAGCCCAAGGTCACCCAGCTGGTGTGTGTGGGAGTGCACAAGCTAATCTGGTTCACCAGATAAGCCTCCACAGCTCACGTGGCAGAGCAGGGAATCAAACCTGGTTCTCCAGATCAGAGTGCACCTGCTCTTAACCACTACACCACTCTGGCTTAAGATTCTCTTATGTGTGTCTACATTGCTACAAAGATAGCTCCTCAATTTTTTAAAAAGGAAAACTCTATATTGTCAGAATTGGCAGGACCAGCTTAGTACAACTATGTACTTTTTGGGCTGAAAAGGCACCCCCTACAACAGACACCTTGTGAGGTCGTGGGGCTAAGAGAGTTCTAAGAGAACTGTGACCAGCCCAAGGCTTCATGTAGAGGAGTGGGTAAACAAACCCAGTTCTCCACATTAGAGGCCACTGTCCTTAACCACTATCCCATGGTGGTTCTCTTTTGGCAGGCCTGCCATTTTTGCTTCATCCAATCAGTATTTGCCCTGATTTGGATAGCCCAGGCTAGTCCAGTCTTATCAGATCTTAGAAACTGAGCAGGATTAGTCCAGGTTAGGTGTAAGTCAATTTTCCCCCCTGCAAATCTGAGGGTTCCTCTAGGTTTCCAAAGCCTAGCATCACCACACAGTGAAGTCTTTACAGGAACAAACCTCTTGCCATTAGATTCAGGGGTGTGCTAGATTTATTCTTCCAAGCAATATCCTGTCGAGGAGAGGCAGTGATTTCTATAGTCCAGCAGAGGGCACTAGCAGCAAGTTCATATTTATATCTAAATAGGGTCAAGTCATATGTGTGGATGGTAGACTATAGTTATAGATGTGTTTATAATAACATGGTGCAAGAATAAGGTTCATGTTGTTTTTGCTGCTGCTGTGAGAAAGTACATAATGCAAAGGCCCAGATCCTTTCATATAATTCTCTGGCACAAAGTCACGCAGGTACATTGTAAATTACTGCTATGTTCATGTTACTAATCTTAATCATTCATTATTAATCAGAAATTAAACCATACAATATGGAAGGGATTGTGATATTTGAAATTGGACTTTTGGCTAAGATGGATGGATGGAAGGAAGGGAGGGAGGGAGGGAGGGAGGGAGGGAGGGAGGGAGGGAGGGAGGGAGGGAGGGAGGGAGGGAGGAAGGAAGGAAGGAAGGAAGGAAGGAAGGAAGGAAGGAAGGAAGGAAGGAAGGAAGGAAGGAAGGAAGGAAGGAAGGAAGGAAGGAAGGAAGAAGGAAGGAAGGAATACAATGTGATTTGGAAGATAGGAAAGGAAAAGGAAGGAAGGAAGGAAGGAAGGAAGGAAGGAAGGAAGGAAGGAAGGAAGGAAGGAAGGAAGGAAGGAAGGGAGGGAGGGTAGGAAGGAAGGAAGGGTAGGAAGGGAGGGAGGGTAGGAAGGAAGGAAGGGAGGGAGGGAGGGAGGGAGGGAGGGAGGGAGGGAGGGAGGGAGGGAGGATTCTGTGAGATGTGAAAGCAAGCAAGCAGGAGAGCATAGCAACCATCAATCTAAGCAGTGAGAAAGCTACTGGGGACGCCTTCAGAAAGGGAAATTTCGCCTTCAGAAAGGGAAATTTCGCCTTCAGAAAGGGAAATTTCTCAAAGATGAGGGGGATAGTGCGCAGGAAGCTGAAAGGGAAAATCAAGAGAGTCAAAACTGTCCAGGATGCTTGGAGGTTATTTAAAAACACAGTAATAAAAGCTCAGCTGGAATGTGTTCCACAGGTTAGAAAAGGCAGCACCCAGTCCAAAAGAAAGCCACCATGGTTAACAAGAGAGGTTGAGGAAATTATCAGAAAAAAGAAAATGTCTTTTAGAAAATGGAAGTCCAGTTTGGCTGATGAAGAATATGAGAGGGAACACAAATGGTGGCAAAAGAGAAGCAAGTTAGCTGTAAGGGAGGCAAAAAAGGATTATGAGGAACGCATGGCTGCGAACATCAAGACTAGCAACAAACAGTTCTTCAAGTACATCAAAAGCAGGAAGCCAGCAAGGGAAGCGGTAGGCCCGTTAGATGACAAAGGAACAAAGGGTGTGCTAAAAGATGGCAGGGAGATTGCAGAGAAGCTGAATGAATTCTTTGCATCTGTCTTCACCCAAGAGGAGGTGAGGAACATTCCTGCACCTGAACCAAGCTTCTTAGGAGGCGCATCCGAGGAACTAGCGAAGATAGTGATAGACAAGGAAGAAGTTCTGGCAGCCATTGATAAACTAAATGTTACCAAATCCCCTGGCCCAGATTGCATTCACCCAAGAGTTCTTAAAGAGCTCAAGCATGAAATTGCTGATCTTCTCACTTTAATATGCAACTTATCCCTGAAATCAGGCTCCATCCCTGAAGACTGGAAGATGGCCATGTCACACCAATCTTTAAGAAAGGATCTAGGGGGGACCCGGGAAATTACAGGCCAGTTAGTTTGACATCTGTTCCTGGTAAATTAGTAGAATCTATCATTAAAGATAAAATTATAAAACATGTAGAAAAGCAAGACCTGCTGAGAAAGAGTCAGCATGGCTTTTGCAGAGGCAAATCCTGTCTTACAAACTTACTAGAGTTCTTTGAGGGTGTAAACAGGCATGTGGACAGGGGTGAACCGGTGGACATTGTCTACTTGGATTTCCAAAGGCTTTTGACAAAGTTCCTCACCAGAGACTGTTGAGAAAACTCAGCAATGAAGGAATAAGAGGGGAAGTCCTCCTATGGATTAAAAACTGGTTGAGAAACAGGAAACAAAGAGTGGGTGTAAATGGGAAGTTCTCACAATGGAGAGATGTTGGGAGTGGTGTCCCCCAGGATCCGTTTTGGGACCAGTGCTCTTTAACCTATTCATAAATGACCTGGAAGTAGGGGTGGGTAGCGTGGTGGCCAAGTTTGCAGATGATACCAAATTATGTAGGGTGGTGAGAACCACAAAGGATTGCGAAGAGCTCCAAGCGGACCTTGATAAATTAGGTGAGTGGGCTCAGAAATGGCAAATGCAGTTCAATGTAGCAAAATGCAAAGTGATGCACATAGGGGCAAAAAAATCCAAACTTCACATACACGCTACAGGGGTCAGTGCTATCAGTCACAGACCAGGAAAGGGATTTAGGCGTCTTAGTTGATAGTTCCATGGGAATGTCAACTCAATGCATGGCAGCTGTGAAAAAGGCAAACTCTATGCTGGGGATCATTAGAAAAGGAATTGATAATAAAACTGCAAAGATTGTCATGCCCTTATATAAAGCAGTGGTGCGACCGCACTTGGAGTACTGTGTCCAGTTCTGGTCGCCGCATCTCAAAAAGAATATTGAGGAGATAGAAAAAGTGCAGAGAAGGGCAACAAGGATGATTGAGGGACTGGAGCACCTTCCCTATGAGGAGAGGCTGCAGCGTTTGGGACTCTTTAGTTTGGAGAGGAGGCGGCTGAGGGGGGATATGATTGAAGTCTACAAAATTAGGCATGGGGTAGAAAATGGTGACAGAGAGACATTTTTCTCTCTTTCTCACAATACTAGAACCAGGGGGCATTCATTGAAAATGCTGGGGGGAAGAATTAGGACTAATAAAAGGAAACACTTCTTCACGCAACGTGTGATTGGTGTTTGGAATATGCTGCCACAGGAGGTGGTGATGGCCACTAACCTGGATAGCTTTCAAAGGGGCTTGGACAGATTTATGGAGGAGAAGTCGATTTATGGCTACCAATCTTGATCCTCTTTGATCTGAGATTGCAAATGCCTTAACAGTCCAGGTGATCGGGAGCAACAGCCGCAGAAGGCTATTGCTTTCACATCCTACATGTGAACTCCCAAAGGCACCTGGTGGGCCACTGCGAGTAGCAGAGAGCTGGACTAGATGGACTTTGGTCTGATCCAGCTGGCTTGTTCTTATGTTCTTATGTTCTTATGTTCTTATGACACAAAGGAATACTAGTGGTATGACACGGAGGCAGGCCACGGCAAACCACCTCTGAATGTCTTGTGCCTTGAAAACCCTACTGGTCACCGTGTCAACTGTAACTTGATGGGGGGGGGGGGAAAGTCACTTGTTGTATCAACTTTCAGTAATTACATGAGGCTGTATTTTTAATGAATTCTCCCACAACGCTATTCCACCCCCACCCCGAGCTTCAAGGAAAAACACTCCCGTAGAGCGCGACTGTGCATGTAAACAGGGGCTCTGTTCCCCTTCATGTGAGGAAACGTAACCATGTGCAATCCAGCTCCCCAGGCAGCTGCTTATCTTGACTCGGTTGGTGAAATCAAGGTCCAGTGAACCCCAATTTCTGGGCTTCTTCAGCTGAATCATCACAATCCCCCAAAGCTATCAGACAAATCCCACAAAATAGAATCAAAAGTTGTCCAGCAATTCAAATCTCTCCTCATCCCAGCAGGGGGTGGTGGTGAAGAGCAGGTGGACACTAATCTCGAGAACTGGGTTTGATTCCCCACGCCTCCATACAAAGCCTGCTGGGTGACCTTAGACTAGCCACAGTTCTCTCAGAACTCTCTCAGCCCCAGATACCTCACAAGGTGTCTGTCATGGGGAGAGAAAGTAAAAGGAGTTTGTAAGCCTCATCATAGGGGAGGGGTATAAATCCAAACTGTTCATCTTAATCCCATAACATTGTATAGGTTAAACATGTAATAGCTATAAGAGCTTGAGAAGCTACAAACGGGTTTCTCCCAAGAACATAAGAACATAAGAAGAACATAAGAACAAGCCAGCTGGATCAGACCAGAGTCCATCTAGTCCAGCACTCTGCTACTCGCAGTGGCCCACCAGGTGCCCTTTGGGAGCTCACAGGCAGGATGGGAAAGCAATGGCCTTCTGCTGCTGCTGCACCTGAGCACCTGGTCTGCTAAGGCATATGCAATCTGAGATCAAGGAGGATCAAGATTGGTAGCCATAGATCGACTTCTCCTCCATCAATCTGTCCAAGCCCTTTTTAAAGCTATCCAGGTTAGTAGCCATCACCACCTCCTGTGGCAGCATATTCCAAACACCAATCACACGTTGCGTGAAGAAGTGTTTCCTTATATTAGTCCTAATTCTTCCCCCCAGCATTTTCAATGAATGCCCCCTGGTTCTAGTATTGTGAGAAAGAGAGAAAAATGTCTCTCTGTCACCATTTTCTACCCCAGGCATAATTTTATAGACTTCAATCATATCCCTCCTCAGACGTCTCCTCTCCAAACTAAAGAGCCCCAAACGCTGCAGCCTCTCCTCATAAGGAAGGTGCTCCAATCCCTCAATCATCCTTGTTGCCCTTCTCTGCACCAAACCACCTTGGGGATTCCCGATGGTGGATCCAGTTAGATTAGAAACTGGACTGTGCTCTTTTCCAGTCAATCACATGGAATTATGCTTTTAAGAAGCTGTTAAAACTATTTTTTATTTTTTATTATTCATTATTTTATTTTTATTCATGCATCTAATGAGAGGAGATTTATTCCTGTCATCCTGTGCACTGTGTGGACTGGGAATTTCACTACCTGGTAGCTTATTTAATTATCACACAGGACACCTATTGGAAACGATATCCCAAGCAATTCTGTCATATGGATATTAACTGATCCATATAGGATGTGCTCACCTTTGTATTATGGCCATATCCCCTCACTTCCTTTTTCAGTTGCTGATTATTTATCTATATATATAAAAATCTAACAGTGCGTTTGTCCCTGATGGTCTCCCTCAGAAGCTGCTGGGCGGATCGCCCCCACATTTTCACAGGACGTCCCTCCCAGTTGCGGGCAGGTAATCGGACCTTCAAATCGCCGAAAGTCCATACCTGAGCCAGGTAAAACGTGTTTTTCCTGGCGCACCAGGCCATGAAGCCGACTGTGTTTAACTGTCACCCTTAGAATGTTCGTGCAGCCTGTCTGTCTGTGGCCTGAGGGGTTGGTATGCCCTTAGGATGTTCACGCAGATGGGCAGAGATGAGCAGCGAAAACAGTAAATAGGTAATACTGTTAGGTAATACGAGTGAAACACATACACACTTTGCCGTGTGAGGCGTCAGGTTCGGTTCCCCCCCCCCCCACGCTGGTAACTTTCACTCTCTGTGCCTCACCCACTGCTACCACAAAACACACAAACTCTCATACACATCCAGCTCATCCTCACACACCCCACTGCCCTCCCTCACATCCAACCACCACTTACCCACTTCCTCACCCATATTCGCCACAGCTCTCTTTTACTAAAAGCAAGCTGAAGTTTGCCTTTTTCTTCTAAGACAATCTGAGATCAATCTGAGATCTGGGACCTTGATTTCACCAACTGGGGTGGGGGCGAACCAACACTACTGGCTCCGCTTCTTTTGCACGTGGCCCTTTAAGAACCCAGGGAGCTGGCCTCGATCTGGGCACCTCACCACCCTGCCTCTGCTGCCTGACTGGGATAGCCTGCTTGCCCCAGTTCTGCCTTCCCCAAGCCAGGACTGTGCATGTCAACCAGCCTCATGGACAGCAGGATTCGCACTCTGGACAGTTCCGTTGTGGAATGGAAAGGGTTACCTTATACTAAAAAAAAAGGCACAACCATATAACAATGTGAATTGAAAAGGGAAAGAGGGATTCCATTTGACCACCCCAGAAGGCTATGCTGGGGATCATTGGACCTGCATGAACATCTGTGTGGGTTGTGGGCTGTGATGAGAAGGACAATTGCCACAGCAACGCGTGGCCGGGCCCGCTAGTTTTTTATAAATGTCAAAGATGGACGTTTAATTTTTCTGGCAAGATGTAATTCACTTCTAACAGCTGAAGGCTTAAAGGACTGAAAGAAACTGCTCTTATGAACCTGGAGTTATTGAGACCATCTTAAATGTGTTATTACATTGATTTTAGATTACCTGAGTATTTATTGTTGTACTGTCTCTCCTTGTTTCCATTTTTATGCATAATCCTACCAACCATGGAAAAGGAAATGAACAAAGGATTTCATATAGGATCAGACACTATTTGGGTTGTTGGGAGAGGTCTTTCTGTTATACAAATCCCTTTAGACAAGCTTTAGAGCCCAATCCACGGGGATGGCGCGAAATGGGTTGTGGAGACAGCATGGGCTTGTGTGATGTGGGTGCCCAGTGCCCACCCCGCTGGGATAAGGGGTACCTATGCTCAGAGCCGTAGCTGGGCCAAACTGCGCACGGTGCGCATTCTAATTTTCTGCCCCCCCATGGCCCCCCACCCGTGGTGCCCCTAACGGAGCCCCCCTTCCCCTCTTCCCTGCTTCCCCCCTTCCCACACTTACCTTAGTTCCTTTCCTTTTTCAGAACTTTTTCAGGCTGCAAAAGCCCTGTTCTCAGTAAAAACAGCCTCATGGGAACAATACTTCCCAGGAGACCTTGTGAGCCCCAAGGTCTCCTGGGAATTAAGGTAAGTGTGGGAAGGGGGGTGCTGGGGGGGGGGGGGGGGGTGCTGCACAGGGCATGGAAAGGGGGAGGGGCCTGTGGGTGATTTTCCATGCCCCCAGGTGTGCGCCTGGTGCACAGCGCACACCCCGTCCCCTTGTAGCTTCGCGACTGCCTATGCTAGTGGAGAAAGTAAACATGGACCCACCACCCCAAAGCTACACTGATGCACAAGGCCATGCTGGTGCAAATGGGGTGGGTGCAGAGGTGGGATCCAGCAGGTTCTCACCAGTTCCCGAGAGTGGGTGACTAATTATGTGTGTGCCGAGAGGGGGTTACTAATTTGGTCTGCTTTTCCGTTAGAAATTCCATTAGGTCCAAAAATCATGAAGTCCTGTTGTATCCTATGTGGCTGGTTAACGAAGGTAGAAAACGGGATCATTCTCCCTCTTGGGCTGTTTATAAAACATGTTTGAGAAATATGGCAAAGTTCCTTGTTTAAGGAGAGTATCCTTCTTTTGATTTCTAGAAACAAAATTAAGTATTTGAAAGTATTAAGTATTTGACAGGCAGTCAATTAGAGGAGAAGTAGTTGTTTCTGTTGGCAATAGATGATAGGACTTGCTATAATGAGTTTAAATTATGGACAGAAAGATACCAGCTGGAAATTAGGAACCTTTTTTTACAGTAAGAGTTTTTTACAGTAACAGAGAAATTATTAATGTCCCGCCCCCGGAATGCCCAGCCACGCCTCCGTCGTGCCCCGCCCAGCCCAAATGGCACTATGCCACTGTTTGAATCCCACCACCATGGGAACCTGTTACTAAAATTTTTGGATCCCACCACTGGGTGGGTGTGCCAGGGATCATTCCAAGGGGCAGGGTAGACTTTTGAGCCAGCATAGTGTAGTCACTGAGAAGAACAGGTGGACTCTAATCTGGAGAACCGGGTTTGATTCTCTTCTCCTCCACCTGAGTGGCAGAGGCTCATCTAGGGTGTTTCTTCACTCCAACATTTCCGTTGGGTGACCTTGGGCTACTCACAGTTCTCTGAGAACTCTCTCGGCCCTACCTACCTACCAAAAGGGGTTTTTGGTCAGGGATGGGGGGGACTGGCCCAATGGTGCCCCCCACATGACACCTTAAAGTAGCACTTGGGTCATATGCACCTCTCTTCCTCCTTTATCTCCACTGCTGCTGACACCTTTCTTAGTGCCCCCCAAGGGTTCTAGAAAGAGGGCAGGCCCAAGTGGGGCTGATGCGCAGCAAGTTTTCTGTTGGGCCACTGGAGATTTGATTGGCTCGGCAGATTTTGAACAACATTGATGTGGCATCTGCTCCCTCAGCGGTAGAATATTCCGGGTGTGACTGGAAGTAAGCCATGGCAGCCATTTTGTAGCAGGCTCCACCTCCCCTAACAGCCATTTTGTGGCTGCAAACACCACACTGCATCACAATCCCAAAGGGGTCCTCACAGAGGTGGGATCCAGCAGGTTCTCACAGGTTCCCGAGAGTAGGTTACTAATTATTTGTGTGTACCGAGAGGGGGTTACTAAGTGGTGATTTTGCCACATGATTTTTGCCTTTGTTACGCCCCTCCTCTCAGCAGTAGCATGCAGAACTTGGAGCAGTCTAGCAGGAGGTTCACTGGTGTGCGTGGCAGCCTGCGCCTGCGTGCATTCGTTTCCTGCCCAAGGACCAGAGCAGCAGCTGAGTCCTTGCCACTGCCCCACCCCGTAATGCCCGGCCATGCCCCCGTCATGCCCCGCCCAGCCCCATTGGTGCTATGCCACAGTTTGAATCCCACCACCATGGGAACCTGTTACTAAAATTTTTGGATCCCACCACTGGGTCCTCAGGTTCAAAAAGGTCGATGACCCCTGTTTTAAAGGAGTAGGATTTCTCCCCAGAAGAAAAACCGAAAGGTGCCCTAGAAGATGCTGCTTAGATACCTCCAAGACAAAAGACCGATGCCAGCGAGCCTAAACCAACATAGATTTTATTGCCGTGAAATGTTTGTTTCAATGTGGCCACTGTCTTTATAGACTCCTGTCGACCAGACAATTCATATAAGAAACAGAAATATAAAGGGAAGGGAATGCATTTCCACCGCCAAATTAGAAATTGGCACATTGAAATGCGGGAAGGAGAGACGAGACACAAGGTTTGCCTCACTTGTGAGGAAGTGCTTACTCACATTTAAGTACAATTACAACAGCTGCTGTACAGAACAGAATCCATTATACAAAAGGAAAGTCAATTATATATATATATATATGTATATATTTATACAAAATTAACATCAGCCAAAGAAGCCGAGATTTGGCCTTTATCTGATCTAGGAAAATGCCCTCTTCTTCCCAGTTCTCACAACCAGTCCCTCTATTGAGCCCACAGCACTACCGGGAGAGGACGAAGGGTGGGAAAGAACTTCTCCGTTCGGATTCGTGTTAACGCGAATTTTCGTCATGCCAGTTCCCCTTTGCCTCTGGAGCCGCTCCAATCCTTCATCTCTGGAACCAAAGATGATTCTAAGGTCTTTTCAAGGGGGAAAAAGACACACTTAGGAATACATGGCGGGGCCCAGGAGGGGTCGTTCGGGGTAGGATTTTTTTAAAAAAAAATATGCCACCATATTAGTGCTTCTATAATACAACCACGCCTGTGATGAAACTCCAAAGAAAGAAATGAGCAAGGAATGGTATTTACAAGAGATCTGACTCGGCTGTGTTTTAGAACACCCCAACCTGGAACTGATCGCGAGGGCCATTTCACTTCGTATGTTGTGGCAAACCTGTTTTGAAGAAGAAGAAGAAGAAGAAGAAGAAGAAGAAGAAGAAGAAGAAGAAGAAGAAGAAGAAGAGTAGGAGGAGGAGGAGGAGGAGGAGGAGGAGTTTGGATTAATTTCCCCCCTTTCTCTCCTGTAGGAGACTCAAAGGGGCTTACAACCTCCTTGCCCTTCCCCCCTCACAACAAACACCCTGTGAGGTGGGTGGGGCTGAGAGAGCTCCGAGAAGCTGTGACTAGCCCAAGGTCACCCAGCTGGCGTGTGTGGGAGTGTACAGGCTAATCTGAATTCCCCAGATAAGCCTCCACAGCTCAGGCGGCAGAGCTGGGAATCAAACCCGGTTCCTCCAGATTAGATACACGAGCTCTTAACCTCCTACGCCACTGCTGCTAAAGGAACTTGCATGCATGTAAAAGGAACTTTTTAAGGAACTTGCATGCATGTAAAATACCCCAGGTTCCAAGCCCATGTGACATTTCTAAATGCAAACTTGAAAACAAGGTTCAAACTTGGGGATCGATGCTTTCTGGTTGGAGAAAAAGAGATAGTCATCTACTAATATAGTGCTCACTCAGCGTAGCAAGAAAGCAAAAAAATCCTTTTTGGAACCAACAACTGGATGGCCCCAACAACATTCTGGATAGCACTGAAGAATTAACAGTACGATCTTATGCAGAGTTACTCCAGTCAAAACCCATTTCAATCAAAGTGCTGAGAATTGTCTAACTGTGCCCGGGATTGTTTTTGAATATTATGAGCGGAAGATGTGAGGTCACTCTAAAGCCCAGGAATTCCAAACAGAGCAGATCTCAAACATTAATTTGTTTCTTCACCCCCAAATGTGTACAGGTGGCTTGTGAAGATACAAAGCTAACAGATTTCACGGGTCTTTAATGATGATCACAAAGAGTATTTTATGCCCACGAAATCCTATAACTGGTTCTGCCGGTGACACCGTATCGGTGTGTGCAGAGAACATCTCTGAGGACTTCCCTTGATCCATTATTCTAAAGTCTCACGTACGGTGGCACGATAGTTCGTCCAAATGGGTTGGAAGGCAGTCACAAGATGTAGCACAGTTGAACGTTTCATTTTACTAACATTGACATGAGAGGCACCATGAAAGCCATGAAGAAGAAGAAGAAGAAGAAGAAGAAGAAGAAGAAGAAGAAGAAGAAGAAGAAGAAGAAGAAGAAGAAGAAGAGGAAGAAGAAGAAGAAGAAGAAGAAGAAGAAGAGGAGGAGGAGGAGGAGGAGGAGGAGGAGGAGGAGTTTGGATTTATATCCCCCCTTTCTCTCCTGCAGGAGACTCAAAGGGGCTTACAATCTCCTTGCCCTTCCCCCCTCACAACAAACACCCTGTGAGGTAGGTGGGGCTGAGAGAGCTCCGAGAAGCTGTGACTAGCCCAAGGTCACCCAGCTGGCGTGTGTGGGAGTGTACAGGCTAATCTGAATTCCCCAGAGAAGCCTCCACAGCTCAGGCGGCAGAGCTGGGAATCAAACCCGGTTCCTCCAGATTAGATACACGAGCTCTTAACCTCCTACGCCACTGTTGAAAGCCGAGCAGCCGATCATTGGCCCATCTTTGTCCCCTTTTCAATACTTTCTCGGGAGCACTAATGCGACTGTCTGCATTTTAAGATCTCTGCATCTGCATGTGAGTGCTAAGAGTGCATTCCTAGGCAGAAGCTGATGAGCTTAGGAGGGGGTAAGTCTGCTGAGGAATGCATTGTAAAACAGGTGCCTGAACATGCTTAACCGGGTCACGGACCATCCTCGTTTAAGACCATGGTCCAGTTGAGAAAATTGCCCCAGACCTTTCTGCACGCTGGGCGTGGCTTCGCTGAGCTCCGATAATGGCGGCGGCTGACTTTTGCAAAACGAAACTGAATCCACCTTTCTGAGATCAGCACCCAGTTTGCAGTGCAGGTTGTGATGCTAAAGTCCGCCCTCTTCCCATATCAATGAACCCACCACAGTTTGCAATTTCCCAGTTCGCAGAAAGAAAGCCAGATTTTGAATGAGTCCTGATGTTACACTGATCAGACAAGCAGTCAATTTCCGTGAGCAAACAAACAAACAAACAAACAAACTTCTAAGTGCTGGAATATTACCAGGACCAGTTCTGATGATTCCCAACAGGAGAAAGGAACTAGGAGACTGGCAAATTCTCAGGGAATCATTCTGGTGGGTTTTCCGGGCTGTGTGTCCGTGGTCTTGTTCCTAACGTTTCGCCTGCATTTGTGGCTGGACACAGTGTGTAACAGACTTCCCTCTGTGATACACCTCTGAAGATGCCAGCCACAGATGCAGGCGAAACCTTAGGAACAAGATCCACCAGACCACGGCCACACAGCTCGGAAAACCCACCACAACCAGTTGAATCCGGCCGTAAAAGCCTTTCTCAGGGAATGCTTTCATAGATTTAGGGTTGCTAACTTTCCCATTGGCTGCTGTTACTCCCTGGTGACAAATAGGCTGATTCTTTCACCTGAGCGTCCCCCGTCAATTCCTGTATCACCTGCTAAAGGCACAGTTACGAGAGCTGAGAAAGAATAAGCAGCATGATAGACATTATAATCTGGAGCAGGTTTTAGGGAGAGTCTAGATTTGGAAAGTTCTGTGAGAAGAATTGATGGTAAGAAGTTCTTGACAATCCATTTTTTCTGCAGACTAGGCTTAGTGTAATGGTGAGGTTGTGTTCTAATTACTGTAGAAGGGAAAAGACAGGGAGAGGAACACATGGAGAATGAATGAATGAATGAATGAATGAATGAATGAATGAATGAATGAATGAATGAATGAATGAATGAATGAATGGATGGATGGATGGATGGATGGATGGATGGATGGATGGATGGATGGATGGATGGATGGATGGATGGATGGATGGATGAAGAAAAGCTGGTTTATATACTCCACTCTTCTCTCCTGCAAGGAGTCTCAACCCAGCTTACAAATGCCCTCTCCCTTCCTTTCCTCACAACAGACACCATGTAGGATAGATGGGGCTGTGAGAGTTCTGAGAGAACTAGGAGCAGCCCAAGATCACCCAGCAGGCTTCATGTGTAAGAGTGGGAAAACAAACTTGTTCGTTAGATCAGAGTCCACCAGTCATGTGGAGGAGTGGAGAATCAAACCTAGTTCTCCAGGTTAGAGAACACCACTTTTAAACACTATAACATGCTGGGTAAACGAGCAATTGAATGGACAGATGACCAACCGGACAGATGGATGAATGACTGGATATTTGAAGGCTTCTAGCCCTGGTTTACATGCATGATGCCGTCTGTGCCTACAAGGGAATATCTGAAAATGTTGATTTTGGAATAGCAATCTTTAATCCCGGCTGATGCCCAGTAAAATAATCTGGAGGTCCAAACTAATCCCAAATGAGGGTCGGCTCCAGGTGGGGCACTGAAACAAGTTCAAGGTGTTGGCACTGACCTTTAAAACCCTAAATGTTCTGGAAGTGGAATATCTGTGGGACCGCCTCTCCCAATATACCCCTGAGACAGCATTGCAAAGCAAATAATCTTCATGAGACTCCTCACTCAAAATCTGCCCACCTGCCTTCAACCAGAGCCAGGGCCTTTTAGGTCCTGGCCCCAACCTGGTGGAAGGCTTTGTCTAATGAGACCAGGGCCCTGCGAGATCTATCTCAGTTCCGCAGGGCCTATAAGATAGAGTTGTTCCGTTATGCCTGTGGGCGAGGGCAACCACAGGATTCCATATTAGCTGGCCTTGCCTTTCTTGTTTCCTTCCTTTCCATTTCCTTCTTTTTTGCTTTCATTTTATGTTTTGTTCGGTATACCCTGTTTCCCCGAAAATAAGACATCCCCTGAAAATAAGACATAGTAGAGGTTTTGCTGAAGTGCTAAATATAAAGCATCCCCCGAAAGTAAGACGTAGCAAAGTTTTTGTTTGGACGCATGCCCGTCGAACAGAACACCAGAGCATGCAGCTGTGGAGCGGAAAAATAAGACATCCCCTGAAAATAAAACATAGCACATCTTTGGGAGCAAAAATTAATATAAGACACTGTCTTATATTCGGGGAGACACGGTATTAGATTTATTGTTGCTGTCTCAGCCCTCTCTGGAGTGTATTTGGAAAGGGGCCATGGTATGAAATTTGGATTAAAAATTATTTTAATTGTTCAATTGTATAATGTATAGTTTACTGCTCTGAGCCCATTTGATGGGGAAAGCGGTTGACGAATTGAATTAAATAATTAGGAACAACTCTTTCATCCTTTGTGTGGACCAAGCTCAGTAGAGAATGGCAAGGACAAACTGGGCAGCATCTAATGTTTGAAAGGACATCAACATGAAACCTGTCTTTTGTTTACCATCAACGGTCCAGTCAGGGCTTGTGACTCTTTTGCTGTTCTTGACATGCCTGTTTAGATGATGAAAATGTGTACTGTGAATATATAGGCGATAAGAGAAGAGAGTTGGATCACGGTGGCCAGCTGTTTTCCCAATCTGGCACAGATTCACTGGGCTTTGTGAACAGTCTCTATGACTAGTTTATGTACGTACAGTTTATACCCATCTAGGAAGCTGGGTATTCAAACTAGTGGATTTGGCTTAGGTCAGAGATGTGGATATTTGCCACAATCTGCCCTCTATGCAGTGGTGGGATCCAAAGATTTTAGTAACAGGTTCCCATGGTGGTAGGATTCAAACTGTGGCGTAGCACCAATGGGGCTGGGCGGGGCACAACGGGGGCGTGGCCCGGCATTCCTGGGCGGGGCTGTGGCAAGGACGCAGCCGCTGCGCCGGTCCTTAGGCGGGAAACGAATGCACGCAGGCGCAGGCTGCCATGCACGCCGGTGCACCTCCTGCTAGACTGCTTCAAGTTTTGCGTGCTACTGCTGAGAGGAGGGGCGTAACTCAGGCAAAAATCACGTGGCAAAATCACCAATTAGTAACCCCCTCTCAGCACACACAAATAATTAGTAACCTACTCTCGGGAACCTGTGAGAACCTGCTGGATCCCACCTCTGCCTCTATGGATGTTCACATTACCTAATTTGGTTATCTGAACAGAAAGACACGCTGTTACTCCCATTCTGCACCTGAATTTCATAATTCACTGGCCTGTAGCAAAATGTCCATTCATGAATTTCCGGGCTGGGGACACCCAGCATTACAGTCACATTACTGAACAGGCTCTTGAAGGGGGAGGAAAAGGGAAACATCATGAAACCAAGACGACACACAAGACCTCTTCAGCCATTTACACGATTCCATCAGAGCATGCAGTTAAATGTGGCTTGCTGCAGAGATGGAATTCAGAGGCTAAGATGGAAAGAGAGCCAGAGGTTCAGAGTAGGGGAACAGAGGCCTCACTAGTTAAGGCTCTTCCTCCAATGGAAACTTTCTCAGATGGTCTCCAAAGCTGCTGCTCATAATAGAAGGACCAATCCTTGACAGATCTGGACATAACTCCTATGCGGATTAACCGTAAATCCCCAGTGTGCTCCCACCCAACAATGCGGAGTTTGTTATTCCCCGGAACTAAAAGTTGTTTCATTTCCATTCCAGGCAGTCCTCCATATCATCTCTAAAGGGCAACGAAAAGAAGCACTTTTTTCTCTTCCATCCATCCAGCGGGTCATGTGACCACGAGCTCACCTCAGCGCTGCATAGTCCCGGTCGCTGTACTGTCGGAGTCCCTCTTTTCATAGTCCAGTCGGGGCTGGGGGGGGGAGAGTATTTCAGGCCTTGCCTTTGACCACTAGGCTTCGGCCTGTTCTCCCAAGTCCAGAAGTTTTAAGGGGAAGAAAAAAGGAATAGTCAAACGTATGTGCCCACGCTCATACACACACACGCGCACAGAGTAGCTTGGAGGAAAGTTTTTTTTAAAGAAAGTGACAATTTCCATCATGTATTTACTGTACATTGCCAGTCGTAGGGTCAAGCAAGGGCTCATTTTGTTATTTTGAAACCCCGTTCTTTTTCTTCTTCTTCTTCTTCTCCCATTCAGTTTGGTCCACTGGAGAAAAAATCACCCTCAATTAGATATACACAGAGAAAGACATAGAGATATATATGTATAGAGATAGATATATGTATCTTTAAAAAAATATCTGCAGGGAGGCTCTCTAGCGATAGATTCCGTTTGATGTCGCTAGTCTGTCTTTTCTGTTTTGCCCTCTTTCACGGCGGCCTCTGATGTTTTCCGCAGGGGGGCTTTCTCCGAGTTGGCGTGTCCTGGCCCGGATTCTGCCGCGCCGCCATTTTTGTGCGCCGTGTGTTTTTCCAAGTAGTTCAGCATTTCACTGAGGACAGTTTGGAACGTGCTCAAGGCCGCACATATTGCCGGGGTCCCGAAGCCGTGAGTGATCAAACTGCAAAAGCAAAGAGGCAGAAAGAGTGGGAGAGAGGTTGAAGTTTTTTACTTTACGCAGATTATCCCCATTATGTTGCACTTCAGGACTTGGCCTCAAAAATATTTATCACTGGCAGAAATGATAACTATTTATCACTGGTGGGCACTTTTGGAATCCTGGCACAGGGTGGCGAGCTCAGCAACAAAACGGCTGCCCCAGTGGGCGGAGTCAGCCACAAAATGGATGCCGCAGGTTGCCTTATGCAGTAGAAGAAGAAGAAGAGGAAGAGTTTGGATTTATATCCCCCCTTTCCTCCTGCAGGAGACTCAAAGGGGCTGACAATCTCCTTGCCCTTCCCCCCTCACAACAAACACCCTGTGAGGTAGGTGGGGCTGAGAGAGCTCCGAGAAGCTGTGACTAGCCCAAGGTCACCCAGCCGGCGTGTGTGGGAGTATACAGGCTAATCTGAATTCCCCAGATAAGCCTCCACAGCTCAGGCGGCAGAGCTGGGAATCAAACCCGGTTCCTCCAGATTAGATACACGAGCTCTTAACCTCCTACGCCACTGCTGCTCCAGTAAAGATCTTTGCGCTGTGGTGGCAGAGGCTACCCAAGCAACACTTAAAATTCCCACAGCCAATCAAATTTTGTGGCCAATCAAAAGCCTTACTAGGCAAAAGTGCCACCTGGCTCCTCCCACTTTTAAAGAACACTTGATGGGCACCAGTAAAGGAATCGATGGATCCTCACTTTGAGGATCCCAGGTCTACAGTGAACAGTTTATGAACTAATCCCCCTGCCCCAAGGTAGACCAGCTGTGCAAATTACTGTGTTGGCAGAAAGCATCAGTGTATGCTGTTTGGCTCCTCTAACCCCCTGGTGGCTAAACTATGGCACACGTGCCAGAGGTGGCACTCAGAGCCCTCTCAGAGCCACTCAGAGCAGCAGTGGCGTAGGAGGTTAAGAGCTCATGTATCTAATCTGGAGGAACCGGGTTTGATTCCCAGCTCTGCCGCCTGAGCTGTGGAGGCTTATCTGGGGAATTCAGATTAGCCTGTACACTCCCACACATGCCAGCTGGGTGACCTTGGGCTAGTCACAGCTTCTCGGAGCTCTCTCAGCCCCACCCACCTCACAGGGTGTTTGTTGTGAGGGGGGAAGGGCAAGGAGATTGTGAGACCCTTTGAGTCTCCTGCAGGAGAGAAAGGGGGGATATAAATCCAAACTCTTCTTCTTCTTCTCTCTGTGGGCACGTGTGCACAGAGTTCATCATGTGGGGAGATGGAAAATTGCCCCCACACACACACACCTCTAGGCTGGGCTGAGCTGCTGGGCACAACAGTCTAACCCAGGGGTAGGGAACCTGCGGCTCTCCAGATGTTCAGGAACTACAATTTCCATCAGCCCCTACCAGCATGGCCAATTGGCCATGCTGACAGAGGCTGATGGGAATTGTAGTTCCTGAACATCTGGAGAGCCGCAGGTTCCCTACCCCTGGTCTAACCCAACCAGCAATCCCAGAAGGATGTACTTGAGCGATTACAAACATTTGTCTGATGTCTGCATTTGTATGCTTGTGGCAGGAAATGACACTAGCATTTCCCACAACAACCTGGTACCTGAGACACTTTCCTGTCACTAGGCCCCACCCCAAATGGGCTCCATTGCTTCTTCCTATCTTTCCTAGGATACAGAATTTCTTCTGGAAACTGAGGATTGAAGGGCTAAAGTCTAGGCCTGGATATTAACCCATCTGTCAGGACTGATAACAAGGTTAACAAAGTGAGTTGATAAGGAAGAAATGGTTAATATTTAAAACGAACGCTTGCAATACTGACACACAACCAACCAACAAGGAAATATAGGATTGCCAAGGGGGAGAAATAACTTCCTAAGCAGGTTAATTAATGTAAATAACGGCACCCTACTACAACGTTTAGTGCAATCCTAAACAGAGGTACATCCTTCTAAGTCCACTGAAGTCAATGAGCGTGGATAGCGTGGCCAGTCACTAGATCCAGGAAAACCTGCTGAAAAGCTTCAGAGATGGAAATACTAGACTAATACACGTCCCTCTGATTTCTAATTTGATTTGGGAAATGTATTGTTCCTTGTCTGATCTGCCTGATGGGTGGGACAGACCCTATGCCAGTGGTGGCAAACCTTTTGCACTCCAGATGTTATGGACTACAATTCCCATCAGCCCCTGCCAGCATGGCCAATTGGTCATGCTGGAGGGGGCTGATGGGAATTGTAGTCCATAACATCTGGAGTGCCAAAGGTTCACCACCACGGCCCTATGCCTAACAGAGTTAAAAAAAAAATCTAACCAACATCTCAGCTTCACCTGCCAAAACTGAGAAGGCAGAGAGGCATGAAGAGGAACCTCTGACATTGAACTCTGACCTCGGGAGGGCTCCGGACTAAAGAGGTCAGTTCTCCTGGAGAAAATGGCTGCTTTGGAGAGTGGCCTATTACCTCATAGAAGTCCCTCCCCCCCCTTCAAGCCCCACCCTCTTCAGGCTCCATCCTCAAATCTTGAGGACTTTCTCAACCTGAAGTTGGCATCCCTTGTTGCTGTCAAGTCACAGTTGGCTTATGGTGACCCCCTAAGGCAGGGGTCTGCAAACTACAAATCCCATCAGCCCCTGCCAGCCAATTGGCCATGCTGACAGGGGCTGATGGGATTTGTAGTCCATGAAAATCTGGAGAGCCACAGGTTGCAGACCCCTTCCCTAGGGCCGTGGTGGCGAACCTTTGGCACTCCAGATGTTACAAATACAAATACAAAACCTTTAATGGCATATAAAGAGTGGTAAAATACAGATTATGTTAAAACCAATTGACTAAAATTTACACAAAGGTTTCACTCTTGATCCAAGTGCCTTTGTTAAAAACCTGGCAACTGATTCAGTAGTGTGGGGATGATGGTCACTAAGCAGGTGTGAAACTATTTCCTTGTCTGATCTCACTGAAAATTTCTTCAAGATGGCCTCGAGAAAAAGCAACCGATAGACTGCCACAGGAGAACAGGACTTGTTCCTGTGCAGCGGGCCTACCCGAAACAACTGAACACGTGCTCCTTCATTGCAAAGATTTGGCACTCCAGATGTTATAGACTACAATTACCATCAGCCCCTGCCAGTATGGCCAATTGGCCATGTTGGCAGGGGCTGATGGGAATTGTAGTCCATAACATGCGGAGTGCAAAAGGTTCGCCATCATGGCCCTAGGGTATTGAAAGTGAGAGATATTCAAAGGGGGTTTGCCACTGTCTGCTTTAGAGTAGTGAATTTGGATTTCCTTGGTGGTCTTCTATCCAGGTACTAAACAGTTATGACCCGGCTTAGCTTCCGAGATCTAATGAGATTGGACTTGTCTGGTTCAGGTCAACTCTCTCCGCAAGAGATCTTTTGGCTCCAACTTTAAAGATCAAATCCTGCATCTCGAATTGGGTCTAGGACAAAAGGTTTGAAATCTCCACACCCCCCCCCCAAAAAAACTCCAAAATAAACCTCCAGCAGCCGCGTTTTGAACTAAGCACAGCTTCGGAGCGTTCTTCAAAGGCAGCCCCATGCGGCGCGCATCGAAGAAGTCTAATCTGGATATTATGAACAACATCAAAGTCTAATAAACTATGAAGCAAGCTTGAAAAGTCAGATGTTTTCCTTTGCTGGGTTTCAGTGGAGGGGTTCGTTCTTCTGGTCATGTTGTTTGACCTACAGAGAGCATCGGTGTATAGTTGATTGACTTATTTCCACTCCCTAATGTAGGGCAGGTTCTGTATTTTTGGAGTTGATGTCCCCCGCCCTCCTTCCTCTCCACAGACTCTCTCTCTCTCTCCCCCTCCCCATGGGAGAGAAGCTTGTTTTTAAAAAAGAGGTTTGTCTGGAAAAAAAAGTTTTTTAAAACTCTCCCGATCATCTGAGAGGGCAGAAGCTGAGTGGGGAAGGTGGGCTGGAGACAGAAACGGACTCTGCTTGTGCTGTTCCTTGCAAAACAATTGATACATTGATATAAAGAGTGTTTAGAGAGGAAGGAAGGAGCCAGCAACATGGAAAGGGGGGCAAGGGGGCCGGCGAGGAAAAGGAAGGGTGGAGCTAGGCAGGTTGGCTGTGGGTGCAGGGGAGAGGTCCGGGGCAAAGCTGTGCTCACTGGAAAATCTCCCTAGTCTGCAGTGAAACAACATTACATTCGTGCTAGAAGTGGTCTAGCTTGCCGCAGGGAGACTAAAAAGGGAAAGCGGGACCGGAAGGAAAACATCCGTACAAGAAATCTTGCTGCGACAGACGCTTGCCCCCATCGCGCAGCAGATGCCTTGTGCGTAATCAGCCAAATAACTCCTTTTCCCCAACCTCAGGCCAAGTGGAGGGGTGGAGCCTAAGGAGGGCAAAGTTTGGGGAGAGTTGGGACTTCAAGGGGGTAAAATGCCACAGAGACCTCCTTCCAAGGCCGCCATTTTCTCCACGTCAACTGATTTCTGTTGCCCGGAGATAAGTCCAGCTTCTGCCAGGAAGTTAGGAACTCTACTTGTATCACTACTCAGTATGTAGAACCCATGAGTTGGCCAGCAATACAGATGTTCCTGACAACTAACCACAGGCGGCCTGAGGTATGGCATTTCTCTAAATAGTCCTCTATTTCTCTGAGCTTTGCCAGCCTGGGGGTGGAGGGATGAGGTGGGGGAAGAAAATGTCAACAGAGAGAAATTTTTCTCTCTTTCTCACAATACTAGAACCAGGGGGCATTCATTGAAAATGCTGGGGGGAAGAATTAGGACTAATAAAAGGAAACACTTTTTCACGCAACGTGTGATTGGTGTTTGGAATATGCTGCCACAGGAGGTGGTGATGACCACTAACCTGCATAGCTTTAAAAGGGGCTTGGACAGATTTAGGGAGGAGAAGTCGATTTATGGCTACCAATCTTGATCCTCTTTGATCTGAGATTGCAAATTCCTTAACAGACCAGGTGATCGGGAGCAACAGCCGCAGAAGGCCATTGCATGTGAGCGCCCAAAGGCACCTGGTGGGCCACTGCGAGTAGCAGAGAGCTGGACTAGATGGACTCTGGTCTGATCCAGCTGGCTTGTTCTTATGTTCTTATGTTCTTACATTCTTATGTTCTTATGTTCTTAGATTCTTCAGCAGTACCACGTGTGGAATGCTGGGTTTACAATCAGTTAGCACAGATTGTTGAACCTACGACTAAAAAGTGTTATCAAGAGGATCCCGGGTGACAATAACATTGTCTTTCCATGTCCCACGGCGTGTTCTGAGCTCTTCTGATGACTGCAAGATGGCATCTAATGCCAGCGTTTTTTAGTCTGCGTGTTGGTTAGCACATGCAACCGTGTCTGGAAGCTTCATGCAAGAGAAGTCGTGGCCATGTTTTAATGATATGCATCCATGGAAACCAGACAAATAGGCCCCCCAGACTTGGGCACTGCTTTGGCAGCAACCACAAGACCGTTGGTACCCCCACCTCACCCCTCCGCCCCCAGGCTGGCAAAGCTCAGAGAAATAGAAATGTTGGCATTCTCTATGGGGAAAAAGGAAGGATAAGAATGAATGCCACCATCTGTCTACTCCCAGTTTCCAATATTGGCCAAGTCTGGATATTTCCTGCGACAGAAGTTGCTATCAAATATTTACAACCGGCTGCGGATGACGGAGGGCTTTCAAAGAGAGACACGTTCTCCTACGCTTTGCTCATTTGGAAAAGTGTTGGAATCCATGAGCAACTGGGGTGGACTTCCAGAGGGTCAATGTTTGACCCCTACCCCAATGTTATCATAAGGATTGTTATATGTCCTTTGCCAAAGTCCAGTGGTGGCGAACCTTTTCGAGACCGAGTGCCCAAATTGCAACCCAAAACCCACTTATTTATTGCAAAGTGCCAACACGGCAATTTAACCTGAATACTGAGGTTTTCGTTTAGAAAAACCGGTTGGCTCTGAGGCGTGCGTTACTCGGGAGTAAGCTTGGTGGTAGTTGGTGGCTTTGCTTTGAAGCAACCGTGCAACTCTTCCAACGGGTGAATCACGACCCTAGGAGGGTTTACTCAGAAGCAAGCCCCATTGCCAGCAACCAAGCTTACTCCCAGGTAAAGGATCGCGCTTTAGTTCTTCACATGAAAATCAGTGGGGTTTAACAGCGCTTAACAGGGTTACCTACACTGCTTCCCCAAAATTAGGTCTTAGGTTTAATGCTAATAATCGAGCCCAGCGGCCCAGGCCAGTCTAGATGTGTGTGTGTGGGGGGGGGGCGATTTCCCCCCCCCCACATGATGAACTCTGTGCATGCCCACAGAGAGGGCTCTGAGTGCCACCTATGGCACCCGTGCCATAGGTTCGCCATCACTGCCATAGTCAATATACTAAATTGAGGCTAACATGCTTTGGTCACATTTTGAGAAGACATGCGTCACTGTGAAAGACAATAATGCTAGGAAAACTGGAAGACAGTTGGAAAAGAGAAAGGCTCAACCTAAGATAGATCGACTCCATCAAGGAAGCTGCAGTCCGTTTGCAAGACTTGAGCAAGGCTGTTGAGAATAGGATGTTTTGGAGGCATGTAATATTCATGGGGTCTGCTTGTGAATTGACATGCTGCACCCCATGGACGTCAAACTCAACAACGTCAAAGTCAACAAAGTCAACAACAACTGAATGGAAAACTCCTGGTGTCCTTTTACCGCTGTGCTATAGAGAGTGTCTTAACCTACTGCATCTGTGTATGGTTCTCCAGTTGCACAGTGGCAGATAGGAAGGCGCTCCAAAGGGTGATCACTACTGCGCAGAGGATTATCGGCTGCCCTCTCCCCTCCTTGGAAAAACTCTATAATTCCCGAAGCCTAAAGACAGCCCAAAATATTCTGAGAGACCCGTCTCATTCAGCACACTCTCTTTTTGAACTGTTACCATCCGGCAGACGAGACAGGTCTATCAAAACTAGGACAAAGAGGCTTAGAGACAGCTTCTACTCTAGAGCTGTGGCTATGCTGAACTCCGCGGCTTCGTGTTGATGTGTTTGGGGCTGTGTAGGGATGGCTGGAGGAAGGGGAAAGTGAGGATGGGGTATGAGTCTGAAATTGTGTGCATTGAGGAATGCTGCTGTAAATTTCGTTGTGCTTAAATGCTTAAATGTCCAAAAATGGCATATCACCTCCAGATGTTTTGGCTCATATACTAGACCCTGGCAACAGGGTCTCGTTTTGTAGCTTGTGCTCTCTAGGTTGGCAATCTCTAGGTTTGCAATCAGTTCCAAAGGGAGAGAATATCTGCAGCCTGATTTTTTCCTGGTCAGTTATAAGCACAGTGAAGCTTAAATTTGGTGGCATCTTAAAAGATGAACAGAAATTATTCCAAGATAATGGTTTGTGAGTCAGAACTCACTTCATCTCATCCACAGTCTGAAGCGGACATCCATAGTAGAGATATTTATAGTTAAAGTTACAAGCACCAGGTCGCCCATGCAAGCCCAAACCCATCAGTTCCTGAAAACTAAGTGGGGCCGGTTCGGGTCAGTACACCAAGGAATTCAAGGCAGGCCATGGCAAACCACCTCTGTTCATTCCTTGCCTTAACCTGAATGCCCCAGTGGAATATTCTGCCTCGGAGTGTGGTGGAGTCTCCTTCTTTGGAAATTGTTAAACAGAGGCTAGATGGCTGTCTGACGAGAGTGCTTTGATTGTGTGTTCCTGCATGGCCGGGGGTTGGACTGGATGGCTCTTGTGGTCTCTTCCAACTCGATGGCCCCTTCCGCACATGCAGAATAATGTGCCTTCAATCCGCTTTCAATGCTCTTTGTAGCTGTGCGGAATAGCAAAATCCACTTGCAAACAATTGTGAAACTGGATTGAAAATGCATTATTCTGTGTGGGCGGAAGGGGCCCTAGATTCTATGATTCTAACTTTCTCGCCCTCCAGGCTGGCTAGCACTTGGCCTTATCTCTGGTTTGACCTTGAAAACTCTGCACTGCTGGAGAACAGGAAGTGATCTCATCCTGCTTGGATCCTGAGGGCGGGGGCTAGAGGGTTGTTTGGGGAAGGGACATCAACCAAGAAATGCTGCATTGAGATTCCACCAAAAGCTGTCTTGTATCCGTGTGCACCGTTTCTGTTAAATAAACCAATTTCTGCACCCAAGAGTCTGGTGATTGCAGGGAGGTCGACAGAACTTGACACGCATTCCCATGACTTCACAACCGGGACTTGAAAAAATCATACCTGAAACGTGTTTTTTTTAAAAAAATCATACCTGAAATGTGTTAAATGTCTCTGGATGTCGAGGTCTAATATCGGAGTGGGTCTGGAAGATCCTAAGGGTGATCTGTCTTGGCTTAGTAAGTCCTGGAATTCTTTACAGATTTGCCTAGAATCAGAAAAGGAAGCAACAGGGTTTACCGAGAAGGCGTGCCAAGAGACGGTCTTCAAAGCACATGTTGTATCGGCCCAGGAGCGACACCACGGGTTATATCTAATGCCATCGTTAAGACTGCCAGCTCTGGTTTGGGAAATACCTGGAGACTGAGAGTGGTTGAGACTGAGGAGGGTGGGATTTGGGGAGTCCACCATAAAGTCCACCTTCCAAGGCGGCCATTTTCTCCAGAAGAACTGATTTTAATCTGGACATCCCTTGTGATGCCGGGAAATGCCTAGGGCCCACCTGTGGGTTGGTAATCCTAATCATCATTCATGAAATTCTAGCAGAAGAATGTGTTGACTCAACACTGGTGTTGAAGGGGGGGAGCGGGGCGCTCCAGCATTTTGAAGCTAATCTAGGAATGAAACTATTTGTTAGTGTAGTTCAGTTAAGCTCATGAGTTGCTTCCCCATCACCACCAGTGGTGAAATTTCTCCATCTGCAGAACATATAAAATTAATAAAACCACAGGCTAAAAAACACACATTCAAAAGAAAATAGCTCAATGGCTTGCCAACGGCACTGACAATTTTGAAGCTTGCCTCTAGACCCAGGGTCAACCAGCCAACCAATCTTCCTTCCTTCCTTCCTTCCTTCCTTCCTTCCTTCCTTCCTTCCTTCCTTCCTTCCTTCCTTCCTTCCTTCCTTCCTTCCTTCCTTCCTTCCTTCCTTCCTTCCTTCCTTCCTTCCTTCCTTCCTTCCTTCCTTCCAGATCATACTGCTATCTCTGTCAGTTTCTGCTCTGTCTGTCTGTCTGTCTGTCTGTCTGTCTGTCTGTCTGTCTGTCTGTCTGTCTGTCTGTCTGTCTGTCTGTCTGTCTGTCTTTCTTTCTTTCTTTCTTTCTTTCTTTCTTTCTTTCTTTCTTTCTTTCTTTCTTTCTTTCTTTCTTTCTTTCTTTCTTTCTCTCTCTCTCTCCCTCTCTCTCTCCCTATCATCTGTCTGTCTGTCTGTCTGTCTGTCTGTCTGTCTGTCTGTCTGTCTGTCTGTCTGTCTGTCTGTCTGTCTGTCTGTCTGTCTGTCTTCTAGTCCACCCTTTCCCAAGTGGGCTCAGGGTGGCTTACAGCAAAGAATTTATACCATGATAAACAATATAATGAAAACCATAAAATTATCCTAAACTTTCTAATAATATTTTTGTGCCGTTGAATTTGAGGTCTCATCAATCAAAACCAATATCTCCCCCACACTGTATTTATCAGCCATGTTGAGGGGAGGGGAAAAGAGAGGGAAGGGGAAAGGGAAACCAACAGGATGAGAAACCATCGCTGTGCTCAACCATGGACCCAGAGGTGGGATCCAACCAGTTCTCACCACTTCCCTAGAAGTGGTTACTATTTTATTCTGAGTGCCGAGGACGGGTTACTAAAGCAACCTCCCTGCCCAATTCAGATTGCCCTCCTCCCCATCTGTTGACAGTACTTTTCATCACCAGGTTTACCCCAGGAATTCATCCCTCCACAAAAGGGCAAAGAGACTTCTAGATTTCCAAGCCCCCCCCCCCCCCCCAATGCCTTTTTCCCATCCTCGGTGGTTATGACACGAAGCACAAGAGATTAATGCGGTGGCCGCAAGTATCTTCTGCCGTATCAAAGGCTTCCATGAAAGTCAAGCTTTCTGATTCCTTGAAAAGGGAGATTTTTCGCTCCTACTTGATGCTTAACCTCACATCAAAGAATCCCCTTTGGCTATACCAGCGTGCAGTGGTCCCAAAAATCACACGAGTGACTTGATACAGGAGGAAAGAAACCACCATTTTAACACAGGGATTGCAATCAGAAGTTCTGAGATGCGCAAACACACCAGAGGCAAAGAGGCCTCTCGGTGCCCTTTGTCCTCCCCAAGGAGGGAAGGAATGCGATGGCTCTCCTGGGGTTTGGAAGACCAAACGGAATCTTAAAACATTTACTTAAGACTAACAGCACACCCATTTCCCCCTCTTCCTGCCAAGCCAGACAGAACCCTAAAGAAAGGATGGGAAAGGATTCCTCGGTGGTTTTTGTCTGCAATTTTCGCACTTGATTTTGGGGAGCCACATTTTAATTCTGCAAAGGTTTCGGTCACCCCTGCCCATTTTTCTCAGCTATCCTTTTAAAACAGTTTGTGTCTACGTGGTTTGAAGATGCTTTCTTTTTTCTTTTTTTAAAAACATGATACAATCAGAAGAGGAGGAGGAGGAGGAGGAGGAGGAGGAGGAGGAGGAGGAGGAGTTTGGAGTTTGGATTTATACCACGCTTTTTTCAATGAAAAGGAGTCTCAAAGCAGCTTACAAACTTCTTCCCTTCCTCTCCTCATAAAAGACACCATGTATTGTTGTAGGGAGAGGAAAGACACCATGTATTGTTGTAGGGAGAGGAAAGGACCCCCCCCCCTGCTCCTGCCGCCCAAGTAGCCAAAGTTCCAAGTTCAAAGACCTTTATTAGGCATTAAAACATAGCAGAACTAAGTAATCCAAATACAGTTTTACGAGATAAAACAGGTACTCCTGTTTCAAAAATGCATACATCAGAGCGAAAGAGGAAACCAGGAGATCATTTTGTAATAGTGAGCAAGAATTTGGCCACTATGTCCAGTTGCTTGGGATTCTCTGTATTCAGAAGATAGTTCAATTTAAGATTAAAAAGGCTTGGCTGAACCAGTAAGGGATCCCCTAAAAACAGGTTTGGTCTAAAATCGTTAAATTTTGGACAAACTAATAAAATGTGCTCCAATGACTCCTCAGAGGTTTGACAGTATTCACAGGTACGCTTTTGCTGTGAAGGTACCGTGAATCTCTCTGGGGAAAAGGTTAGTGGAAATGTGTTGGTTCTTGCTCTGGTCAATAGCCACCTCAACTTAGGGTCAGACAAGATGCCTTTAATAGCCATGCCAGGGAATGGCATTCAAACTCCATCAAAAGACAGAGATTTCTCTTTATCTTCTGTAATAATGGACGTTTTGACGCATATACTGCTGACTGGGTTTTCCAGGCAAGAGATGTTCAGAGGTGGTTTTCTATTACCTGATTCAATGTCACAACCCTGGACTTTTTTGGTTGTCTCCCATCCAAGTTCTAAGCAGGGCTTACCCTGCTTAGCCTCTGCAAACTGACAAGATTGGGCCGGCCGGGGCCTTCCAAACCAGGCCATTAACCACCTAATCCTTCGAAACAAATGCCGATCTTTCTGGCCCACAAAATACAAAGCTCTGTCTGCCAGATGTTAAGGAAAGAGGGCCGGAACATGCAGACATGGCCGAGCGATTCTAATTGTGCCCAGCAGAGGGCAACAGCAACATAATAGTAACATATACATTTTTTAAAAAGTGTTATCACATTTCATCCCTGGGTCATCATCAACCTTCAGCAGCCAACTGACACAAACAAACCATTCCCTGTAGCAGCATAACTGTGAACTGCCGCTCGTCTTCCCTGGTGAGAAAAGAGCCTGCATCTGAAAAAATTGGCTGCTGGGGGCAAAGGGCAGGACAGAAACTCGCCAAGGACCCCGAGCAGAGTAAGATCTCACGCAGTTGCACAAGTGCCGTGCAAGCAAGTCTGGCATGGAACTCATTAGACGTAGCCTAGTGTGGCTAACAGTGTTCAAGGCCACGGGGGTCAGGATGGCCCTGTGCCACCTTTTTCCCCAAAGGGGAATATAAATCGGGGGTGGGTGTGTTGCGCTTACTTGGTGGCCAGGATCATCTTCTTCCTGGCCGTCTGTTCCTTCTGCTCCATGTGCTGTCTGGCGAGATGTTCCCCCACCGCCTTGGCTGGGAATTCCGTTTCGCAGGTGTAGCCGAAATCGCGGGCCAAATGCAGAGCTTCCCCTTGGATCAGAAACAAGCCAATGAAACAAACCAATGAGAATATCTTACATGCAACCCGTTTTGTTTTTTTAATATGTAGAATGAACAGTCGAGGGCTATGTTCCAACAATCAAATGACCCCCAGGCGCAAATGGCAGGGGGGGCACAAAAATTGCTCCCACCTCCCTTGCCCCCATACCCCTGCTCCCACCCCCACCCCTGAGTGCAGGGCAGTGCAGGGGCAGGGGGCACCCAAAGCAGGTGTTGTCCCCGAGCGCCACTTCCCCCGATACACCTCTGCCCCAAACTATTTATTTTATTAAACTATATCATCATCATCATCATCATCATCATCATCATCATCATCATCATCATCATCATCATCATCATCATCATCATCATCATCATCATCATCATCATGAGCCCTCCGGGGGAGGGCGGTTATATAATAATAACAACAACAACAACAACAACAACAACAACAACAACAACAACAACAACAACAACAACAACAACAACAACAACAACAACAACAATAATAATAATAATAATAATAAACAACAACAATAACAATAACAATAACAATAACAATAACAATAACAATAACAATAACAATAACAATAATAACAATAATAACAATAACAACAACAACAACAACAACAACAATAACAATAATAATAACAATAATAACAATAATAACAATAATAACAACAACAACAACAATAACAACAACAACAACAACAACAATAATAATAATACTAATAATAATAATGATGATGGTGATGATGATGATGATGATGATGATGATGATGATGATGATGATGATGATGATGATGTTGCTGTTGTTATTATTATTTAGTTTTGCATACCGCCCTCCCCTGAAGGGCTCAGGGTGGTGAACAACATGTTAATATAGTAGAGCACATTTAAAAACAATACAAAAATACAACTATAGTATATGGCTCTAATAAAGTTAAATAATTTTAAACCCCTATTTAAACAGCGTTCCAATATGTAGCATCTCACATCCGATGGCTAAAACCCTCTCCAGGGGAGAAGAGGTCGGTCTCTCAAATGTTCTAGGACCATCAGAGGGGACCATCAAAGGGGGGGGGAGGGGCTGCATCAGTGGCTGGTCCCTCCAAAAGCCCGGTGGACCAGTTTGGTTTTACAGGCCCTGCAGAACTCGCCAAGGTCCCGCAGGGCCCGGACAGCTGGAGGAAGAGTGTTCCACCAGGCAGGGGCCAGGGCTGTAAAGGCCCTGGCCCGAGTGGAGGCCAACCGCATCATTGAGGGTCCAGGGATCGCCAGCAGGTTGGCCTTCATTGAACGCAGAGGATGAACCGGGACATATGGGGTAAGACCCATTTCAGGCCCATACCCATTTCAGGCCAAGAAGCTATCATTATTCTCTCACTTTATGGTTTGAATCCCAGAGCCAATTTTTGCTAATGGAAAGAGGTGCGGGGCTTTTTGCCCATTCGTCTCTTCTACCACCAAGTTCCAGCATACCCCTCACTCTGGCTTCAGGAGTCTCCTGTCCCTCAGGAGACAGTGTGGGAATACAGTCTCCAGATGAGACCATTTGTGATAGCATTTTGATTGGAACATAATGACTGCTCAGGAATTAGACAGATTCATGGAGCGGCTGCTACCCAGGGACGTAGGTATAGATTTTTATGGGGGGGGGGGGCTCGGGGGGGCCACACCCCCACCCGCCCCTAGGGCATGGCCCTCAAAGGTGTAGCCCCCATCTTCTATTAGCTCCTATTGGAAACAATGGAGGATGGGGGCACCCCCTTTGGGAGTCCATAACTTTGGACCCCCTGAACCAAACCTCACCAAACCCGGGTAGTATCATCAGGAGAGTCCCCCAAACGATTCCTGAAAGTTTGGTGCTGCTAGCCCAAACAATGCGCCCCCTGCAGGCCAGAAACCGAAAAAGCACTAAAATGTTTTAAAAACCCACAAACGGAGGGGCGGAGCTTTGGACATGGATGGGAGGGGGTTCAAACCCGAGAACCCCCCCCCCTTACCTACGTCCATGCTGCTACCCCTGGTGACTAAAGGGAACATCCACATTCGGAGGAAGTAAAGCTATGAATATTAGTGCCAGAAAGCCCCATCAGAAGGTCTCAGCCTCTATGCCCTCCTGTTGACCTCTAGAAGAACTGGCTGGCCACTGTGTGAGACAGGATGCTGGACTAGATGGACCACTGGTCTGATCCAGCACGGCTCCTCTTATGTTCTTATGGAGGCCTCGGCCTCTATGCCCTGTTGTTGGACCTCCAGAGGAACCAGTTGGCCACTGTGAGACACAGATGTCTTTTGTAGGGAGGGGAAAGGAAAGGAGTTTGTAAGCCACTTTGACACTCCTTACAGGAGAGAAAAGCAGGGTATAAATCCAAACTCTTCTTCTGCTTCCCATTCCTCTACATGAAACCTGGTGGATAACCTTGGGTTAGTAGTCCCTGTTCTCTCAGAACTCTCTCAGCCCCAACTACCTCACAAGCAGAGGTGGGATCCAGCAGGGTCTCACCAGTTCCCGAGAATGGGTTACTAATTATTTGTGTGTGCCGAGAGGGGGTTGCTAATTGGGTCTGCTTTTCCTTTAGATTGTGGCAGTCCTGGGGGCTATTTCTTATTCCTGGTTTTCCAGAACAGCTTCCAGTTCTGAGAAAAACTGAAAAGCCGGTTTTGTCAGTCAATGAAATCATAGCAAGGCACACATTTAAAAAAATCAGTGTAGATCAAATCAATGTAGATAACATAAACAGCTAGAGTTGCCGGCTGGCCTGGAGGAAAAATAAACGATCTGTCCCTTTAATAGTGGCTCAATGAGATCTTGTTTGCTGCCATGCCCTGATAGGCTGCCTCTGCCCATTTGGGCACATACCGTCTCTTTTAAAGAGACAGGACATTTTTCTCCAGGCCCATTGGCACCCCTGAGATTGGGGTTCTTTCTGCTTTTGTTGTTCTAACTCCAGATTCCCGCAAAGCAATGCTCTAATACTGTGTGTGCAAGTTACCGCTGGTGTCTGATTACCCAAGTGTTTTGTGTGTTCATGTGTATGTGGTAATGATTGTTTTTACCCCATGCTTCCTCATGCTTATTGATTGAGTGAGTTTCCACTGTTTAATTAACATGGAAGTCTGTCTTAAACAAAGACCACAGGGATCATCGGGGGTGGGGGGGGCGGGGGAGGCAGGGAAAATGCTATCAGTGCTGGAGCAAAGTAATTCTCTATATACTCCTTCCCATCCAGAAAGAATGTGTACATAGGAGTGGCGTAGGAGGTTAAGAGCTCGTGTATCTAACCTGGAAGAACTGGGTTTGATTCCCAGCTCTGCCGCTTGAGCTGTGGAGGTTTATCTGGGGAATTCAGATTAGCCTGTACACTCCCACACACGCCAGCTGGGTGACCTTGGGCTAGTCACAGCTTCTCGGAGCTCTCTCAGCCCCACCCACCTCACAGGGTGTTCGTTGTGAGGGGGGGAAGGGAAAGGAGCTTTTAAGCCCCTTTGAGTGTCCTGCAGGAGGAGGGAGGAGGAGGAGGAGGAGGAGGAGGAGGAGGAGGAGGAGGAGGAGGAGGAGGAGGAGGAGGAGGAGGAGGAGGAGGAGGAGGAGGAGGAGGAGGGGGATATAAATCCAAACTCCTCCTTCCTACTATACGCAATGGTTTTCTAAAGAAACTGTCTATTGCAGGTTGCCAACTTCCAGGTGGAGACTGGGGATCACCTGGAATTACCTCACACTTACCTTAGTTCAGCCTGAAAGGGCAGGCTGGAAACAGCGGCCTGTTCACTTGAGGCTGAAAATGGCCTGGTGGGAACTACACTTCCCAGGAGACCTTGGAGACTCACACTTACCTTAGTTCAGCCTGAAAGGGCAGGCTGGAAACAGCGGCCTGTTCACTTGAGGCTGAAAATGGCCTGGTGGGAACTACACTTCCCAGGAGACCTTGGGGCTCGCAAGGTCTCCTGGGAAGTGTAGTTCCCACCAGGCCATTTTCAGCCTCAAGTGAACAGACTGCTTATCCAGTCTGCACTTTCAGGCTGAACTAAGATAAGTGGGGGAGCCACATGGGATGGGGGTGATTTTCCGCCCTCCAGGCGTGCGTCCAGTACAATTCGCACCCCCTGTCCCCTGGTAGCTCCACCTCAGGGCCTGGGCCTCTCAGCACTGCTGTCTCCAAAGCCGAACGGCCCGGGCACTGTGGGGCTCTGCTGGCATCCAAAACAGATGACGGCATGAGGAGAGGGGAGCGTAGTTGAAATTAGTGTAGTTGAATCTAGAAAATTAGAGGGTGCAGTTGAAATTAGTTGCCCCCCACTTGGGATTTGCAGCCAGTTGCGCCAAAGCCTGAACCCTGGGCTCGTGGCACTCTTTCGGGTGCCATAAGTCTGTTGGTCCCAATGGAGGGCTTTCCAGAGGTGGGGAGGGGTTTTGCTGTCTCTCCTGCTGCACAACTCCGGAAAGCCCTATGGACAAGGTGACCAGACGTCCCGCTTTTGGAGGGACAGTCCCGCCTTAAACCAATTTGTCCCGCGTTCCGCGGGGTTTTTTTACTGTCCCGATTTTTGGAAGGCTGCCGCACTGCCTTCTGGGGCACTCCCCTTTTTCCACCTTGTGACAGGGCGGGAAACAGGGGAGCGCCTCAGAAGACAGTGCGGCAGGCTCCTGCACACACGGCCGCAGGAGCACACTGCCTTTTGGGGCGCTCCCTGGTTTCCCGCCCTGTCACAGGGCAGGAAAAGGAGAGTGCCCTAGAAGGCAGTGCGGCCATGTGTGCCTTCTTGCCACTGAAGGGGAAACAAATCCCTAAGTCGTTTCAAAGAGATAGAAACAAACATGCAAACAAAATCCCTTCGTCTAAGTAGCTTTAAACTCTAAGTCAGTGATGGAACTAATAAATTTATCAGGCTGACAATAAAAGCAAAAAGAGTTTGGGTTTATACTCCACCTTTCTCTCCTTTAGAGAGTCTCTGAGGCCCCTTCCGCACATGCAGAATAGTGCACTTTCAATCCACTTTCACAATTGTTTGCAAGTGGATTTTGCTGTTCAGCACAGCTGCAAAGTGCATTGAAAGTGAATTGAAGGTGCATTATTCTGCATGTGCGGAAGGGGCCTAATTTCCCTTCCTCTCCCCACAACAGACATCTTGTGAAGTAGCTGGGGCTGACAGAGTTCAGAGAGAATTAGGACTAGGCCAAGGTCACTCAGCAGGCTTCTTGTAGAGGAGGGGGTAAAGAAAGCCAGCTCACCAGGTAAGAGTCTGCCGCTCATGTCAGCGAGCGGGGAATCAAGATTAGAACCTAGCTGGTCTTAACCACGTACCGTGTTTCCCCGAAAATAAGACAGTGTCTTATATTAATTTTTGCTCCCAAAGATGCGCTGTGTCTTATTTTCAGGGGATGTCTTATTTTTCTGTGTTCTGTTCGTCGGGCATGCTTCCAAACAAAACCTTTGCTACATCTTACTTTCGGGGGATGCCTTATATTTCGCACTTCAGCAAAACCTCGACTACGTCTTATTTTCAGGGGATGTCTTATATTCGGGGAAACAGGGTCGGTATAGATTTTTTAATGGGGTGGATTGCGGGGAACTGGGCCGCTGGGGGCATGGCCATGCCTCCCAAGCCCTGCCCCTACCAGACCCCATCTGGAGGGGAGGGCAGAAGGAACTGCCGGCTGGGTGCCCTGCGGGCGCAGGCGGGCAGGCACGGAGCCCCATCTCCAGGTGAGGGGCAGTGGGGGCAGAGCAGAGGTGTAGCTAGGGAAAATGGAGCTCGGTGCAAAATCTGAGCCCCCCCCCCTGTGGCCACCCTCCCCCACCACAACCAAACAAAGTTTTTATTGCACCGGGTCATCTCAAAGTCACCATCACATTATAGAACATGCCCCAGATGATTTTAAACGGAACCTCATGAATTCATATGATTTTTGCATCGGGATGAAATGAAGCCACCACAAAACTATAGAATACACATCCCACGCTCTGTGGCACCACAGTGACGCAAAAACCTGCTTGAAAAACACGGATCCTCATGATTCTTGCGCTGAGTCATCCCAAAATCACCAGCACATCACAACTCCAGCCGTTAGCCACATGTCTGAACACAACCGCCACACATCCCATGCTCCGTGGTGCCAGAATGGCACAAAAAATCTGTTTGAAAAACATGGATCCCTGTGGATCCTCCTGATTTTTGCACTCGGTCACCCCAAAATCACCAGCACATCACAGCTCATGCCCCTGGCTACATGTCTGAACACAGCACCCTTATATATCAGCTAGGACAGTGATGGCGAACATTTTAGAGACCGAGTACCAGGGGCGGAGCAAGGGGAAACTGCACCTGGGCCCCTGCCATGCCTCTGTCCGCCCCCCGCCCTGCCCTGGAATGCCCCCCGAATGCCCCGAAACACCACCACCACACCCCTAGAATGCCCTTGCCACGCCCCCACAGGGGTGCATGCCCAGTGCATCACGCACCCCTCGCCCCTTTGTCGAGTGCCCAAACTGGGGTGATGGCAATGCGTGCCCACAAAGAGGGCTCTGAGTGCCACCTCTGGCAGGCATGCCATAGGTTCGCCACCACTAAGCTAGGAAAAATGGAGCCTGGAGAAAAATCTGAATTTACCCATCCACTCACTCATTTTACCTAGATATGCCTGTGCTTCTATGAGGTTTCCAGGAGGAATAGACGTTCTTGCTTTCAGCACACACACACACACACACACACACACACACACACACACACACACACACACACACACACACACACACACACACACACACACACACACAAATCTGCTTGTATGTGTGCATGTGCTACTGAATTCTATCCCCTCCCCAGCTCATATGGGGTCATCCCCCCACAGTTACCTTTCCAGGAGTACAGAATGGATACACCTTCCCTTCTCCCCTCCACCCCTGTTTGCTGCCTAATGTTGAAAACTTTCAGTGAAACCTCTGCATTTCAGTGCCCCCTTCCTCTTTCTTTCTTTCTTTCTTTCTTTCTTTCTTTCTTTCTTTCTTTCTTTCTTTCTTTCTTTCTTTCTTTCTTTCTTTCTTTCTTTCTTTCTTTCTTTCTTTCTTTCTTTCTTTCTTTCTTTCTTTCTTTCTTTCTTTCTTTCTTTCTTTCTTTCTTTCTTTCTTTCTTTCTTTCTTTCTTTCTTTCTTTCTTTCTTTCTTTCTCCCCCTTCTCTTCCCTTCTCTCCCTACTTCCCTTTCCTCTTTTCTTTCATTTCTTTCCTAGCTTTTTCCTCCCCCTCACCCTTTTTGTTTTTGGATACCATCCCTGCTTCCACAGCAGAAAGCAAAGAAGTCACCAACTTGTCACATTTTCCTGTGCTGTAACTGAGTCCAGCAGAAGAGGTGACAGCTGAAATAGAGATCTGATGGGATCTTTCCTCCTCTTCCCCGTCCCTTTCTGCCACAGGGGAGGGGGAGGTGAGAGAGCGAGAGAAAAGGCAGTTCGGAGCCCTAGCAACGCCTGTGGAATAAACTACTTACGGAGCTCAGCAGCACTGAGAAGGGAGGGGGATAATATCGGGAGTTGGGACGTGGAGTATCATTTGGCGGAGGGTGTGTGTGTGTGAAGGTGTTGCTGAGAGGTTCTGGGCTCCCCAGTTAACATGGGCATCTTGCGGGGGTGGGGGGGAGAGGTGCACCCTGTCGGTCGGTCGGAGCCTCCAGGATTGCAGCCAGGCTGGTGAGGGGACGAGAGATGGATGGCTGCAAGAAAGCAAGGCAGGCTAGCCTTCCTTTCACTCCCTTGCCCTACCCAAGCAGCCCAGTCCAGAAGGTGGCCATGCCCGACCGGGGGTGGGAAGAGAAAAGGGAGCTCCACCCCGATCCCCTCCCCCTCCGATCCTGCAGCCCCTAAGCGGGGTGGAGGGGAAGCTCTGCTGGGCTAGGTTTTCAATTTGCAGCGCCCCCCCGCCCCCAGGCACCCGGACATGGAATGGAATGGGGGGGGTTGAACCCAAGAACCCGACTTCTTTGTGACTCACATGCCAGGCTACTCTATTCAGAGAGCCTCACCTTTTGACCTCACAGTAGATATACTCCACTTGCTTTCCATTCCTACCATCAGGTCCTCTGAAGATGCCAGCCACAGATGCAGGCGAAACGTCAGGAGAGAAAGCTGCTAGAACACGGCCATACAGCCCGGAAACCACACAACAGCACCCCAGAAACACCCCCCCCCTTTGCCTACGTCCTTGGACCCAGACACAACATTCTGACCCCGTTTTCTGACCAGATGGTAAACAACCCGTGACAATCTGCGATGGCAAACAAAGTCATGTGACCGCACGACTGTAGGAGTACAGCACTATTCCTGTGGGGCCGACCCAAGGAAAAGGGCATTGCTGTTTAAAACGTACTTCAGTCATTTTGATCTTGATTATTTTTCAAAGCCGTTTGGATCTTTGGGGAATGTTTCCTGTTCCCCAAGCTACTTTGCTGTTACCAACTGGAAACATTTATTTCCTTTAGTGGTATATGAACTCACAGTCACATTAGCAGCAGCAAGATAGGCAGGGTAGAAGTGTTTTTTTTAAAAAAAACTGTGGAAAATGTAAAATCAGTGGAATGTATGTATGTATGTGCTGGACTTGTCTGTTTCCCCTTGTGGATGCCGAGCAGCTTCCCACACGTCAAGTTTGCCATTCTAAAACAGCCAACCCTAAACAGTCAGCCAATTAAAACCTTAGACGGCAAATAAAACCGATCTTACATTAAAACAACACATAAATAACCCTGACAATTGGCTGTGTTTTCCTTACAGAAAGAAAATCGTATGGGGCCGGTGGCTGCACTTTGGGGGCGTTGCTGGCTGAGGTGCAGGTGACAATTTCTCAAAAGGACAAAGTTATGGGGGTCACCTCTCGGTCCAGTGGAGGTCCCCCACAAGAGTGTCAGAATGGCCCCATTCTGTCAGTGGGGAGGGGGATGATGGATGCTTTCTCTCACCCAGGAGTCAGCTCTCTCCTGTTTAGGTCATTTGTCCTCGAGGGTCTGGTTTAGCTCAAACTGTTATCAGTGTGAAATGCCATCTCTCTCTCTCTGTCTGATTCTGTGGGAACTGAGTTCGTGCCTTTTGGGTTCGTGCCTTTTGGTCGTAGGGGTGGGGGAAGAGGGGATTTAAGCTCAAGCCTTTCTGTGTGATTCTTCAGAATAGTCTTTGCCTGTTCTGATCTTTGGTTGCCCAATAAAGACTACAACTAATATCTACAGTTTCTTTATTTTGGACTGAAGTCTGGCGTTGAGTTTCGTTGGCTTGCTTCGTGATACCTGTGCAAACAGCTTTGTGACACTTATGCAAACCAAGTTCGTTCATTCATTCATTCATTCATTCATTCATTCATTCATTCATTCATTCATTCATTCATTCATTCATTCATTCATTCATTCATTCATTTATTTATTTATTTATTTATTTATTTATTTATTTATACCGCCCTATCCCCAAGGGGCTCCGGGCGGTGTACAACAAAACTAATACGAATCAGGTTTGGGAGCAAACTATACAATTGAAACAACAGCAACCCACAGAGGCTCCATTGTTAAAATATACTGAATTTCATTAAAAACAGCGGTTAATACCATAGTAGAAGGCGTCCGGTAAACCCGTTTTCTTAAAGCCCTCTCCTAGGGAACGGCCGGACTCCTCCATAGGAGGGTAATCTAGATGTAACCGAGCAGGGGCGCCATATTCAGCGGCTGGTTGCTCCAAAGGCCTGGCGGAACAACTCAGTCTTACAGGCCCTGCAGAATTCACCAAGAATTCACCAAGTTTGCCTCTTGCCCAGGGGTGGGCAATTATTTTTTCCATGGGGCTGCATAAGAAACAGAAAATATTGTGGCGGGCCAGGCCAAAAGGCTGAACTCAGTTCTGCATAATATTTATTGTATTTCTTTATATAAAAAAGCAGTAAATAGCATTGTTTTGACAAGCGGGCAAGACTAGTATATGTTAAAGTTATGCAATGAAAAAGTGAGGTTGCCTTCCAAAAAATGTAATTTATTCACACACATTTCTCAAAACAATGGTAGACAAAATGTTGACATTTTTTACTATTTGTGATTCATACAGGCCAGTCAGGGTCATCCGGCGGGCCGGATGTGGCCCGCGGGCCGTATAATGCCCAGGTCTGCTCTTGCCTCTCCCCTTCTGCGAGCCTTTCCGAGTAAGACCGCACCACTGGTGAACATTATGCAGGCGAGGAAGAGAGAGGGTAGGAGAGAGACGGATCAGCTTCCTCCTCAGAGGCCCACTTTTGGCTTTCGCTCAAAATAGGAACATCCCTCAGTTTGGGGGCAGGCCCAGGAGAGCGCCACGCTTGTCCTCACACCTGCCGGCAGACGGCTGTCAAGGAAGGCAGCCCGGTCCCTCCAGTGGGGCCTTTCAGAGCTCTCTGCCTCCGCTCAAGCTCAGCAACTGTCCTTTCCAATCACGCAAACTTTCCTGGTTGGTTGTCAAACAACGGCAGGGAAAAGAAAGTCTCTCTGGCTCCGCATAGGCTCCTGCCTGCCTGGGTCACCGTTGGGAGGGTAAACACAGAGGCGATTTCAACCTTCCGCAAAGCGGGCAAAGTTGCTCTTGCCTTTATTTCTTTTATTTTGATTTGTTTCACTGAATTTATAGAACAGAATCGTAGAGTTGGAAGAGACCACAAAGGCCATCCAATCCAACCCTCTGCCACACAATCGAAGCACTCCTGGTAGGTGGCCTTCCAGCCTCTGTTTAAAAATCTCCAAAGATGGAGGCTCCACCACCCTCCCAGGCAGCGTGGTCCGCTGTCAAACAGCCCAGACAGTCAGGAAGTTCTTCCTGATGTTTAGGGGGAATCTCTTTTCCTGCACCTTGAACCCAGGACTCCTTCTTGTCCTGGTCTCTGGAGCAGCAGAAAACAAGCTTGCTCCCTCTTCAATGTTACATTCCTTCAAATATTTAACCATGGCTATCATGTCACCCCTTAACCTTCTCTTCTCCAGACTAAACATGCGAAGTCTCTCCTTGTAGGGCATGGAATCCAGACCTTATAACATAAGAACAAGCCAGCTGGATCAGACCAGAGTCCATCTAGTCCAGCTCTCTGCTACTCACAGTGGCCCACCAGGTGCCATTGGGAGCTCACAAGCAGGATGTGAAAGCAATGGCCTTCTGCGGCTGTTGCTCCCGAGCACCTGGACTGTTAAGGCATTTGCAATCTCAGATCAAGGCGGATCAAGATTGGTAGCCATAGATCGACTTCTCCTCCATAAATCTGTCCAAGCCCCTTTTAAAGCTATCCAGGTTTGTGGCCATCACCACCTCCTGTGGCAGCATATTCCAAACACCAATCACACGTTGGTCACCCTTTCCTGGACCACCAAATATCCCTCTTGAATTGTGGTGCCCAGAACTGGACACAGTATTCCAGATGAGGTCTGACCAGTGAAGTATAGAGTGGTACTGTTACATCTGCCCTTCCCCATATGGGATCAACATCTGATTAGCATCAAAATTATTAAAGCCCTCAAGTCAAATAACAGCTCCATAATAAAGCAATTCCTTCATACCAGAGTGTCATTATTTCAGGGCAGCAGTGAAGCAGAACTGAAAAAGGTGTGTCCCTTCCAATGACAGAGATGCTGAGCCCATCTAAAGTGTTGTAGAGTACCTAGGGTTGCCAGCCTCCAGGCAGTGGCTGGAGATTTTGGGAGATTAGAACTGATCTCCAGGTGACAAGATCAGTTCCTCTGGAGAAAATGGATGCTTTGGAAGGCAGGAAGTGTGGCATTATACACCACTGAAATCCTTCTCTTCCCCCAAACGTAGTGTGACCAGACGTCCCACTTTTGGTGGGACAGTCCCGCTTTTAAGCAATTTGTCCCGCATTGCGTGGGGTTTTTCAAATGTCACAATTTTTAGAAGGCTGCCGCACTGCCTTTGGGGCGCTCCCCTTTTCCCGCCCTGTCACAAGGCGGAAAACAGGGGAGTACCCCAGAAGGCAGTGAGGCAGCCTCCCGTTCCCGGTTCCCGGGAAACCGGGGAGTGCCCCAGAAGGCAGTGCGCTCCTGCGGCCGCGTGCACGCGCATCCCACGTTAAAAAGCTGAAAATCTGGTCACCTTACCCAAACCCCACCCTCCTCAGGTTCCACCACCTAAATCGACAGGAATTTCTCAACCTACAGCTGGAAATCCTATTTGAGAGCCAGTGTGCTGTAATGTTGAAGAGAGGCAGGCTCTAATTTGGAGAACCAGGTTTGATTCCCAACTTGTTCACATGAGTAGTGGACTCGAATGTGTAGAACTGAGTTCAATTCACCACTTGTCCACATGCATGGTGGTAAACCAGATTCAATTCTCCACTCCTTTCCATGAAACCTGCTGGGTGACCTTGGGCTAGTCACAGTTCTCTCGGAATTGTCTCAGCCCCGTGTGCCTCACAAGGATCATCCCACATAAGTCTGCATTATGAGGCTGTTGTGTGCACACATATTTTTTAGGAGCCATAGTTCTCCCCATGCCAAGCATTTGACTTGACTATCTGTCAGCCTGGTGGAGACCCTCCTTCACTGACAGTGCAGATGCACAAGAGCTTGCACACCAAGGAAGGAAACAAAACACCATCCCAGGTATTATTATTATTATTATTATTATTAGTAGTAGTAGTAGTAGTAGTAGTAGTAGTAGTAGTAGTAGTAGTAGTAGTAGTAGAAGAAGAAGAAGAAGAAGAAGAAGAAGAAGAAAAAGAAGAAAAAGAAGAAGGAGAAGGAAAAGAAAAAGAAGAAGAAGGAGAAGGAGAAGGGGAAGAAGAAGAAGAAGAAGAGGAGGAGGAGGAGGAGGAGGAGGAGGAGGAGGAGGAGGAGGAGGAGGAGTTTGGATTTGTATCCCCCCTTTCTCTCCTGTAGGAGACTCAAAGGGGCTTATAATCTCCTTGCCCTTCCCCCCTCACAACAAACACCCTGTGAGGTGGGTGGGGCTGAGAGAGCTCTGAAAAGCCGTAACTAGCCCAAGGTCACCCAGCTGGCATGTGTGGGAGAGCCCAGGCTAATCTGAATTCCCCAGATAAGCCTCCACAGTTCAAGCAGCAGAGCTAGGAATCAAACCCAGTACCTCCAGATTAGAATGCACCTGCTTTTAACCACTGTGTCACTGCTGCTCCTAAGGAGGAGGAGGAGGAGGAGGAGGAGGAGGAGGAGGAGGAGGAGGAGGAGGAGGGAATTATTTCCCATGTTTCTCAGTCATATGGAGTCTGAAAGCAGCTTACAAAACAGCTGCAAAGTTGTTCAGTAGTCATTTGAGTCAGATTGAAGTGAGCTAAGGAGATCCGAGGCCAGTTCCATGAATGATCACGGTTTTTAATAATGGTATATTCTCATGCTGAACATATTTACCAGGAATTCCTCATGGTCTCCTTAGCCTGACAGTTCATGCCTGGGGGTTATGATGCATGATAACTCTTCCACTTGCATAAGTCTTTATTTGATGGTTTCATCCGCCGTAAGACCATGCATGTTGGAGCTCACCCTCAGCTGCCCATGGAAAATTGCATCATGCTGTTAGGCCAGTAAAAGGAGGGGATGATTCGCATTCCCCGACTGTACAGACAGGTTTTACTGGGAGGTGGTCTATGAAGGCCTAGAATCAAAGGCGTAACTAGGGTGGGACAAGTCAAGGTTCATGCCCTGGGTGCTGCTTGAGGGCAGAAGAGTAGCTAGGGAAAATGGAGCCCGGGTCAAAATCCGAGTTTTCTGCCCCACCCCACCCCATATGAGCGGCCACCCCCCCCCCACAACAAAAGAATGATTTTTTTTGCACCAGGTGCTTTTTCTCTGTTGTTTCCGAAAACACTTTTACAGCAACGTCTCTTGCTGAAACATTTCCAAGCCGGTTTCGCTCACAGTGCAATCATACTGAAAGGTTCTTTCCTGCCAAGATGGCAGCCCTTTTCCCATTCCCCCTATGCAGTCACCCAACCTCTCCTTTCATGCTTGCTCCACCCCTTTTAGGACCCTAATCTCACTCCTCTCCCCCTCCCCTCTTATTTCACCCCATTTTTGTGTGCTTCCTCCCCTACCCCTACCCCTACCCCTCCCCCTCCCCCTCCCCCTCCCCCTCCCCCCATTTTTATGGACCAACAAATCATTAGCATCACGGCATTGCATACATGGGGAAAGTGGGGAAAATATTACAGAGGCCAGAAAACAATGTTTCAAGGAGGAGAGGGTGGACAAACATTGAGGCAAATGGGGGGATCGAAAACACCCTCAAAATGGAGGTAAGTGCTGTGTGTGGGAAAGGCCCATCTCTCTCTCTCTCTCTGGCCTCTTCCGCGCATGCAGAATAATGCACATTCAATCCACTTTCACAATCGTTTGCAGGTGAATTTTGCAATTTCGCACAGTAAAATCCAGCTGCAAAGTGCATTGAAAGTGGATTGAAAGTGCATTATTCTGCATGTGTGGAAGGGGCCTCTCTCTCTCTCTCTCTCTCTCTCTCTCTCTCTCTCTCTCACACACACACACACACACACACACACACACAGACACACACACGCGCGCGCGCTCTTATGAACCAAAAGTGAAAAGGAAGAAACTCTGGCCCTTTAAGAAAGGAACATCTGGTTCCGTTTCCACCTCTGCCCATGTTTCTCTACACAACTGCAAATGAGTCACTCCCTTTTGTGTCACATTGTGTGCCACATTGCCACGCCCTGGTTCAAAAAGACCACAAAGATAACATTGCAGAACAGTATTCCAAACACCTACCTTCTACCAAGGACGTCAGGAGGGTGACGTTCGCTGCTTTTCTCCTCCCCGCTGGCAAATTGAGGCCCAGTCGGTCTAACTTCTCTCTCAAGCAACGGCCCCCATTTTTGGATTTTGCTCTGTTGGGGAGAACGAGAGTTTGGGAGAATGGTTTGTCATCCTTTCCCCATATTTCTGTTTTAAAAAAGGAATCGGGTGCCTGTCCAAAGCCTCTCTTCCTCAGTCGGCAGCCTAAGAGGTCCACAGTTGACAGAAACTCTCTAAGCCGAAGCATAAAAATGAGTGGGGCAGCCCCATGTGGCGTCACACTCTTCTAAATCCACGCATTTATGTCTTTTCATGATTAACAGTCTGCCCTTCTTACGGAGACTCAGAGGTCGATTCTGCAAAGCATCAGCCAATGACCCAGAGTGAGTCCAACATGACCGGCAGGCTGGAACAGCTGGTAAACAAAGCAATAGGAGCGGAAAAGAAGCTTTGGCAATTAACATAGGCTGACCAGACGTCCCGCTTTTGGCAGGACAGTCCCGCCTTAAAACAATTTGTCCCGCGGGTTTTTTGAAGTGTCCCGATTTTTGGAAGGCTGCCGCACTGCCTTTTGGGGCGCAAGGCAGTGCGGCAGCCTCCCACGCATGTGGCTGCAGGAGCATGGCCCAGAAGGCAGTGCGCTCCTGCGGCTGCGCATGCATGCGTGGCCGCCCGCCTACCCGCCCATCCCGGTTTACAAAGGTGACCATCTGGTCACCTTAAATTAACACGACTTGTTAAACCATGCCAAAATGACATGATAGGATGGTACTTGCAGCAACATAGATGATAAGGACTGTACACTGCAGTATTGTCCATAATCCTATGCCTTTGTCTAAGCATCCTTGTGAAACGTTTTGTTACAGTAGGAGAAGAAGAGTTGGCTTTAATTCCCTGCTTTTCTCTATCTTTAAGAAGTCTCAAAGTGGCCTGCAACCACCTTCCTCTCCCCTCAAGAGATACCTTAGGTGGGAGTCAGAGAACTGTCAAAAAAACCCCTACTTTTCTTCTCTTCTTCTTTTCTCCCCACAACAGGCACCTTGTGAGATAGATTTGGCTGAGAGAGTTCAGAGAGAACTGTGGCTAGTCCAAGGTCACTCAGCAGGCTTCATGTGGAAAAGTGGGGAGTCGAACCCAGCTCTCCAGACTAGAGTCCACCACTCTGAACCACTACACTGTGCTGGAAGATGATGGACAGAATAGGATGGACAGAACAGAGCAGGGCTAGGTGAATCAATTGGCCCTGACATCGTAAAGAGAGTCATTCAGCACAAAATGTTAATATATTAAAGAAAGTTCATTGATATAAACAATTAATACAGATAAAATAAGTGAATAAATGCAGATAACTGAACAACTCAGGGTTCTTTTAGGTTAGCTTTGTGGGACAATGAAAAAAAAACGAACAAGTTACCATACAAAAATCATATGTATTTAGCATTGGTTACAAAAATATTTAATGAGCAGTTTGAAACGGGGCCTATTTTTCCCATCTGGTCTGGGCCTATTACCTGCTTAGCAAGGGCCAGCAAATTGGGTGCCATTTCCCCACTATATTAGCCTAGGGGTGTATCTGCCCGGGGGCAACCCATGTCCCCAGGCACAACTAATCTAGGCTGACCAGACGTTCCGCTTTTGGCGGGACAGTCCCGCCTTAAAACAATTTGTTTATAATTTCATACCCTGTGACAGGGCGGGAAACGGGAGCACCCCAGAAGGCAGTGCGCTCCTGCGGCTTATAGCGGGCGCATCTTGAGCGCGCTGCGTATGTGCAGCTGTCGCTTTCTACCTACCCGCTCCGAGTTCCACAAAGGTGAGCCATACCTGGTCACTCCATTAAAATCCAATCTGGTCACATGGGGGGTGCAAAATCACCCCCCTACATGACCAGATGCCTTCCGCCTCTGACTTTAGCCTCCCTCGGCCCTGCCCATGTCATCCTCTTTGATGACATGGGCAGGGCCGAAGGAGGCCAGACGAGGTATATTGTCCTGCTGCCTTGTCTGAATTTGGCCTCCCTCGGCCCTGCCCACATCATCAAAGAGGATGACGTAGGCAGGGCCGAGGGGGGGCAAAGTCAGATGAGCCTCCTTGCAGGCAGGCCTCCCCAGACTCTGCGGGGGAGGGGAGCAGGGTGGCCATGTAATAATTAGCCAAATGAGCTTTGAGGATAGGTGTCATATTGAGTGAGGCCCCCAACAAGGTGATATCCCACAAAAGAACTTCTGAAACATACCATTACCTTACCTTCTCAAGATACCCCCCAAAAGAGAGGCATTGAGGCATTCTGGCGGGGACAAGCGTCTCTTCACCTCTGCGATGGTCACTTTATATTTCGAAGTGGAGCTGAGCAGAGATAAGCGGCCGGGAACAGAGCAAAAGAGGTCTGTGGGGTTGACGACGCACGTGCCACCTGAGAGAGGGCGAGAGAGAGGCCAGATGTGAAGAAGAAAACTCAAGCATGGACAACTGAAGTATCTTCAGTATATAGTTGGATATATATATATATATATATATATATATATATATATATATATATATATATCTTAGCTTTATTAGAAACCGAACGATGAAATTAAAGGGACAATAATCAACTGCATGTTGATTATAATACAGCTAGAGATAATATAGTATTGGCCATAATACAGCTAGAGACGATACAGCTCTGATCTAGATAGCCCAGGTTAGCCAGATGTCATCAGACCTTGGAAGCTGGTTAGTACCTGGATGGGAGATCACTAAGGAAGTCCTGGGTTGCTATGCACAGGCATGCAATAGCAAACTACTTCGGTCCATTTCTTGCCATAACCTGGATGCCTCAGGCTAGCCTGATTTTGTCAGATTCTCAGAAGCTAAGTCGTGTCAGCCAAGGTTAGTATTTGGATGGGAGACCACCAAGGAAATCCAGAGATGCTAAACCAAGGCAGGCAGTGGCAAACCACCTCTGAACACCTCTTGTCTCAAAAACTCTTTAGGATCACCATAAGTCGATTGGGTCATGACAGCAAATACACATTCACACACACACACACACACACACTCGTTACAGGGCATTTGGGGTCTTCCTTAAACATTCCAAAAGTATCCCAAGATGGGATGATAGTTTCTTCATGACCACAGATGCTGTGAAGATGATGTTTTAATAAACACACTATGCTTCATTGCTCATGCTCAGAGCGCATTTCCTCTCTCCCTGTTTTACGTTCCAGTTCAGCCGGCCTTTCTTCTTTTTCAACAATTGCTCAGAAAGGGACAAATTATCAGTTTGCACGGAAATGGTTTCAACTATTGCTTTTTTGATATGACTGTCTTTGCAAAAGGTATGGAGAGATGGACCCTGGGATATGAAAGCGGGGGGGGGGGGGGATGACGCTTGTGTTACTTCTTCAAAGCCAGAGATGTACGCTGGCATTCACACCTGTCACTTGGGTGGCATTCACACCTGTCAACCGGTTAAGCACCTGACTCTACAATCCAGAGCAGCATTACAATCTTCTAAGATCGCTCTGTTTCGACTCGCGTAGGTGGGTGGGGGAAGATGCCCTCAGATCTTCTTCTTGGAAGCCAGCTTTTTGGAATCACAAAGCTGGGTTTATATTGATCTGCCAACGTGGCAGCCCTTGACAGAGGCCCTTCCTGCACAAAACTTTTTGAGGCAGGAAATAAAACATTTCCTCTATGGAGTTACACAATTGTGGGGGTTTTTTTCCCACCCTTCTATTTCAAAAATGTTTCATTTCCAGCCTCAAAATGTTTTAAATGAATCCCCTTTAAAAACTATTCTTTTGCCTGAAACATTTTCAAGACATTCTCACTCACGGTGCGACCTATTTACTACATTTTTTGTGCTCTGCGCCATCCCCAAGTTTCCTCCTTGGTGCCATTTTATTGCATCCATTCCCCTTTGCCTGTATTTTCATCATTTTTGTGTGTTTTTTTAATTGGGGGGGCGGGTTTAAATCTTCAAAGTGTGGGAACGGGGCAGAATGTCTATAAATTGTATTTGATTAAGAAATATGGATGTTGTATGAACCAAAGTTCTGAAGAATCAAAATGGAGTTTCTCTATAGTGACCAGTTGAAGCCTGCATTTTTGTAACAGGTCAAAAGGCATGTTAGAAGCTTGTCAGTGATTATGCAGGCAAGCAAAGATAAACATCTTTAAGATCTTGTCACTAAAGGCCAACGTGACATATGATACATGCATTTCTATAACTTTGTTTTCTGTGAACTAGCTATGGAATTTTGATTAGCAATTAAAAAAGTGTTTTTCTATATAGTTAAATGAACACAGAAATGATAATGAGAGATTCACATTTATATGTATTACTATAATTCTGTTGTACTGGGAATCGAAGGGAATAATTGTTAGAATCAATATTTGTATTAATCTGTTAAAGGTAAAATCATTTTTAAAAGGGAAGTTTTATGATCTAAAGGAATGTCAAACCTGCATGCCCTAAGGAAATATCTCTCTGAAGGAGCAAACTTAGAAAACTTAGAAAACAGATTTTTCTTGGAGGCAGAAGCTAGTTTTATTGCTGCCCTTTGCATATGGGCAGACAGAGAGGGCCACGAGCTAACAGCATGCAGCGTTTGAATAACAGAAGGAATGTGAATGTGTAGAATAGAGGCTGTCTTAATGTGACAAGGAGACAGAACTATCCAATGGGATTTTAGGGTTCATGCTTATAGCACGTGAAAGGGTTATGGATCATGTACGTGGTTATGGGGATGAACTGTGTGACGTATGTATCTTTGTATCTATAAAGACTAAGGTCATTCCTATGTTGGGCGTGTCTCTCAGTTGAGAGCACCCAGGGCCTGCCTCTCCCTCGGGAGAGTTCACATTCTGTAACTTTCTATATTCTGCTAAGTAAAAACCACTGGCGTAATGCCCATTGGGCAAGGTGGGCAGCTGCCCAGGGCATCACCTTGTGGGGGGCATCAACTTGCTGGGTTCGTTTTTGGGTATTTTAGTGGTTTTCCATTTTTGGCCTGCAGGGGGCGCAGTTTTTAGGCTAGCGGCACCAAAATTTCAGCGTATCATCAGGAGACTGTCCTTATGCTACCCCCCAAGTTTGGTGAGGTTTGGTGCAGGGGGGGTCCAAAGTTATGGACTCCCAAAGGTGTTGCCTCTATCCCCCCATTGTTTACAAAGGGATTTAATAGGAGATGGGTGCTACAGTTTTGAGGGTCCATAATCTCTTGCCCCCCTGAACCAAACTGCACCAAACTTGGGGGAAAATCATTAGGGGCAGTCTCCTGATGAGACCCTGAAAGTTTTGAGCCTGTGCCTTCAGAAATGGGCCCCCCCCCCCCCAGCCTGCAACCCCCATTGACAGCAATGCAGAAAACTCAATGCAGAACAAAGATTCTTGGGCAAATTTCTAGGATGTTCGTGCAGGGGGTGCATTTTTGGATGTATCGGCACCAAAATTTCAGGGTATCATCTGGAGATGATGGCACCCTTTGGAAGTCCATAACTTTGGACTCCTTGAACCAAACCTCACCAAACTTATGTTTGCATAAGGACAGTCTCCTGATGATATGCTGAAATATTGGTGCTGATATGTCTAAAAATGCACCCCCTGCAGGCACCAATGTCCTGGTGTGCAAAATTTGGGCTCCATAAAGCATCCAAATCCCCAGCAGTTTTGGTCTTTTGTATACAGTTTGCCCAGGGCTGCCTCGTTACGCCCCTGGTAAAAACTGTCTGTTTGTTTCTGATGTCAGATGTCTTTTGCTTTTTGTGGGGAATTTGTTTCTAACCTATCTTTTCTCAAACAGCTGAGCAGGCCGGACTTGAGTTCTGGCCTCACAAAAGCATCCGTTATATGAACTACAGAGATTTATAGCAAGAAGCATCGATTCAACAAATGTCAAAAAGCGGGAGGAGAAAACCCTACGCGAAAGCCATGAATCATTTTGAGGGGGGCCAGTGCGGACAAACGTTGTGGTAAAGGGGGGAGGGAGGATTGAAAAAACTTTACAAACATCCTATGTGCTTGGCACTGCAGCACTGCAGCCGAAATAGAGACTTGGCAGGCCACTGCCTGACCTTGGCCAAGTCCCTTTCACGCTTTGCGCCGTGACTGCACGAAACCTTTTATTGGGTCCCGCAGTTTGCCTGGTGCTCAGCACACTCCCAAGAGCGCTTTTGTGGCTGTAAGTCCCGTCAAACAGACTTGAGAAGCACTCTGAGTACACCTGCTTAGGAGCACTCTCTCTCCTAGACTCTTTTATAGCTTTGTCATGGAATCCTGTCCTTGCCAAGGGACTACCACGAGCACCCGCACACAAGAGCGGAGAAAAGCACTTCTGGATTGTACTGTGTGTAAAGTGACAGCAAGTCCCAGTCAACTTACAGAAGGCACTAGCAAAAGGCTTTCAAGGCTCGTGAGAAATAGAAGAGTTGGATTTATATCCTTCCTTTCTTTCCTGTTAAGAGACTCAAGGTGGCTTGCAAACTCCTTTCCCTTCCCCCCCCCCCACAACAAACACCCTGTGAGGTAGGTGGGGCTTCAGTAAGCTCCTAAACCAATCCCAGTGTCTCTGAAGAATGTGTGAGCTTCTTGGTAGATTTAAGTTGGAGTGCACAAGTTAATCGAGTTCACCAGATAAGCTTCCACAGCTCAAGTGGCAGAGCAGGAATCAAACCCAGTTCTCCAGATTAGAGTGCCCCTGCTCTTTATTACACCACGCTGGCTCTCAAGAGGGAGTTTGTGGAGTCTTCCTTGGTGGTCTCGCTTCCAAGTACTTACCCTGCTTGCCTTTTGAGATCTGCTGAAATTGGGCTATGGCATGCCATCTTCCCTCCCTTAGGTTACGTGTGTGTGTGTGTGTGTGTGTGTGTGCGCGCGCGCGCTTCTCACTTGTGTTGAAAACCTTGTGCTGGGGCCACCCGTAAGTTGATACTTGGATGGGAGACCACCAAGGAAGACTCTGCAGAGAAAGGCAATGGCAAACTACCTCTGTTTCTCACTTATCTTCAAAGCCCCTTGCTGGAGTGTCTAAAACTGAGCTGCAACTTGATGACCCTTTACACATACACAAGCCCTGTTTCCCCCTAAAAAGTATTTGTGGGTTTGGCAAGGAAAATCCCCCCCTTGTAAATGTATCACTCAGTGCATATGAGCTGCTTCTGGGATTGTGTGAGCTCTCCTGTTCCTTTGAAACAGAATTCATCAGCTATGCGCCTTATGAATCCACCCAACGGAAGCCACATATTTAATGTCTCCGCATGTGACAACATTTCCAATATGCTCACACATTTCAGATTTTTAACCTTTGCAGTTCATCATGAATTTGCTGTTTTCCTTTTCCACAAGTTTTGCTTTCATACCTTCGCCGTTTCTGCACTGCTACCAAGAGTTCCTCAAACCATTTCTTATTAGGATACCAAGCTCCCAAGTGTCACAGAATAGGAGGAGGAGGGTGAAGAAGACAGAGGTCCCCACATGGGCGATACGGATGAAAAACAAACCAACCTTCCCTCATGCCTGATAGCTGACCTTGTACTGCTGACATCACTAGAGATTTGGGCTCTACTCCCGTGGCATCGCCAAATGCAGAGATCCCCAACCCTCTTAAGCCTGTGGGCATATTTTGAATTCTGCCATGGAGGCAGAGTCAGCCATAAAACAATTGCCACCGCTTAGTGCAGGTTTTTGGGTCAGGAGGCCTGTTAGAATTGGGGATTTGCTTATGCTGCTTTCTGTATGATGGGGGACGGGGGAGTCAAATGACCCCTGGGTCAATGTGGGGGAGGGGGCAATTTCGCATGGCCCCCCACTGGTGTGCCTGGGGTCATATTCTGCAAACAGCAGTGGCAGGCGCTAAAGTAACTTTTGCCAGTAGCTGACAATCAGCAGCTTTGAGAAGCTCCAGTCCTAATATGCACTTAGGGTAGAAATGTGAACATTGGCTGGTGTGTAATAGAACTCCACTTTAACATAAGAGCATAAGAAGAACCCAGCTGGATCAAATCAGTGGTCCAGATAGCCCATCATGCCCTCTCACACAGTGGCCAGCTGGTTCCTCTGGTGGTCCAACAACAGGGTATAGAGTCCCAGGCCTTCTCCTGATATTGCCTCCAGATACTGAGATTCAAAGATTCATAAGAACCTAAGAAAAGCCCTTGACTGATGTTCCACCTACTCCAGCATCCTGTCTCATTCCGTGGGCAACCAGTTCCTTTGGAGGTCCAACCACAGGGCAGGGATAGGGCGGTATAAACATCTAATAAATAAATAAATAAAATACAGACCAAGGACTTCAAAAAAACATCAGAAGAGCCCTGTTGACTCTTTATATGCGCAAAAATGGAGCGACAAAAAGATACCAGCAAAAGAGAAGAAGAAGAAGAAGAAGAAGAAGAAGAAGAAGAAGAAGAAGAAGAAGAAGAAGAAGAAGAAGAAGAAGAAGAAGAAGAAGAAGAAGAAGAAGAAGAAGAAGAAGAATAAGAAGAAGAAGAAGAAGAAGAAGAAGAAGAAGAAGAGTTTGGATTTATATCCCCCCTTTCTCTCCTGCAGGAGACTCAAAGGGGCTGACAATCTCCTTGCCCTTCCCCCCTCACAACAAACACCCTGTGAGGTAGGCGGGGCTGAGAGAGCTGCGAAAAGCTGTGACTAGCCCAAGGTCACCCAGCTGGCATGTGTGGGAGTGCACAGGCTAATCTGAATTCCCCAGATAAGCCTCCACAGCTCAGGCGGCAGAGCAGGGAATCAAATCCGGTTCCTCCAGATTAGATACACGAGCTCTTAACCTCCTACGCCACTGCTGCTCCTGGATTCTGAATGTTACAGAATAAAGGTTTGCTGCCTCTTCAGATGGAGACACCATTCAGTCATCACGGCCAATAGCCAATGATGGATCTCTTTTCCATGAATCGGTCTAACCCCGTGGTGGCGAACCTTTGGCAATCCAGATGTTATGGACCACAATTCCCATCAGCCCCTGCCAGCATGGCCAATTGGCCATGACATCTGGAGTGCCAAAGGTTCGCCACCGCTGGCCTAACCCCTTCCAAAGTCATCTATGCTCGTAGCCATCACCACGTCCACTGGCAATCAATTCCACTGTTTAACGACTCATCGAGTAAAGAAGTATTAGTTGTCCTGAACCCACTGTCTAACAACTTCATTGGGTTTCCCCATGGCAGTGGCGTAGCTACCATGGGGCTGGGTGGGGACAAATGCTCTGGGTGGGCCCCCATTCGGTCACGTGTGGGGTGGAAAATTGCCTTCACAGAGTGTGTGTGAGATTCCACACTCAGAGTGTGGAAAGAAATTTAGTCAGAGTAGCCATCTTCAATTGCACCAAAGAACCCATACAGGGGAGAAACCTTTTGAGTGCTCAGAGTGTGGAAAGAGGTTCAGTCGCAGTGGCCTTTCTCTCTTGGCTGGGCTTGGCCTTGCCAGGCCACTCCTTCAGCTGGTGGAGGCTAAAGAAGCCACTTAGTGGGATGCCACAGGGTGCCCTCAGCCCATCTCCCCCGCCCAAGTCTGGCACAGGCTGCAGTCGTGTGCCTTTCGGCCCCACCCCACTAGGCCTGGCGGAGGCCACAGCCAGGCACACCTCGGTCCCGCCCCACCAGGCCTCACCAGGCTGCCCGGGACCACCACCAGCTCAGGTAAGCAGAGCGCAGCGGAGGCGTAGTTACCATGGGACATGAGGGGGTGGGGGGGTGGGGGAGCACCATTTTGCCTCGGCCGCCATTTCCCCTCGCAATGCCTCAGTTCCAAGTTGTAGTATTATGGAAGTTGGAGGGGGACAGCTCTCTTGGTCCATTATCTCTATCTCATACATAATGTTATTAACCTTCCAGAAACAGAGTTCTGTTAGTTTTAAAGCCTACACCACCTCCCTACCATGTACCGAGAATCTTGTGTGTGTGAGATGCCATCAAGTGTGTGAGATGCCATCAAGCCCTTAGGGGAGAACAGTTTATTAAGTTGAATGAATGAATGAATGAATGAATGAATGAATGAACGAATGAAGGAAGGAAGGAAGGAAGGAAGGAAGGAAGGAAGGAAGGAAGGAAGGAAGGAAGGAAGGAAGGAAGGAAGGAAGGAAGGAAGGAAGGAAGGAAGGAAGGAAGGAAGGAAGGAAGGAACAAACGAGTGAGTGAGTGAGTGAGTGAGTGAGTGAGTGAGTGAGTGAGTGAGTGAGTGAGTGAGTGAGTGAGTGAGTGAGTGAGTGAGTGAGTGAGTGAGTGAGTGAGTGAGTGAGTGAATGAATGAATGAATGAATGAATGAATGAATGAAGTTGCAGCTGACTTCTGGCGACCCCAGCAAGGGGCCTTCAAGGCAAATGAGAAGCAGGGGTGGTTGGCCATAGCCTTCCTCTGAAGAGCCTCCCTTGGTGGTCCTCCATACAAGTACCAACTTAATGGAGACTCTAGCGAGGAGCTTTCGAGACAAATGAGGAGCAGAGGTGGCTAGCCCTTGCCTTCTTCTGTGGGGTATTTCTTGGTGTTCTTCCATCCAAGTACCAATTTAATGGGGATCTCAGCAAGGGCCTTTCAAGGCAAATGAGGGGCAGAGATGGCTAGCTTTTGCCTTCCTCTGCAGACCCTTCCTTGGTGGCCTCCCATCCATGAACTGACCCTCCTTAGCTTCTTAGATCTTGTGAGATCAACCTATACCACGCCACCTCCTTTCCCACCTGGACCCATAGGCAACTTTTCTTTCTGTTTATCCACATTTCCAGTGACGCAGACAGTGGGTAAATGATGTTAATTATATTGGAAGGCACAATCCTGGTTTATGTTTGTCTGTAAGCAGATAAGAGACTTGCATGCAGTTGGAGATATTTTGACTGTGATGCAAGAGACAAACAAAGCCGGCAGTTTGAAAACAATGAAACAATGCCTCGATGAAATATTAATATTTCTCTTTTACAGTCCCAGCCATATGGGCACAAACAATTTGCACTGAATAAATAATTGCTCCTCTAATAGGAAAACATTATGTTCCCACCTGTGCTGGCATTTTCCATGTGGGTTTTGTGACGCTTCACAATTAAAAAATAAAATGAAACCCACCTTACAATACTAGGGTTGAAGTTGTCCCCCCCAAGTTATCCTGTTTTAAGCAATAGAAAGGGATAACAAAGGGGTCAGACAGGTGTTATGTATGGGTTGTTAGAAACAATAGCCAGGACATTGAAGAACAGGTGTGGGTGGTCTTAGAAGGTTTGGACACCCTTCTAACCCTTTTTTGTCATTTTCCTCTCCAGGCGACTGATCCCTGTGCTGCGTGACAATTCCAGTTCATACCATTGGTGTTTAAAATTGGCCCTTTCTGTGCAACCAAAATAAACATCTCGAGGCAGGAAATAAAATGTGCCCTCCGAAGAATTCCACATGGTTTCCCCCTAAAACATTTTATTTCCAGACTCAAAACGTCTTCTATGTGCTCCTTTTTGTGAAATGTTTTCAAAATATGTATTGTCGAAAGTTTTCACGGCCAGAATCATTTGGGTGCTGTGTGGTTTCCGGGCTGTACGGCCGTGTTCTAGCAGCATTCTCTCCTGACGTTTCGCCTTCATCTGTGGCTGGCATCTTCAGCCCCCCCCACCCCCCCCCCCCCCCACCCCCCCCCCCCCCCACCCCCCCCCCCCCCCACCCCCCCCCCCCCCCACCCCCCCCCCCCCCCACCCCCCCCCCACGTTTCGCCTGCATCTGTGGCTGGCATCTTCAGAGGATCTGATGTTCCCAACATCAGATCCTCTGAAGATGCCAGCCACAGATGCAGGCGAAACGTCAGGAGAGAATGCTGCTAGAACACGGCCATACAGCCCGGAAACCACACAGCACCCAAATCTTCTGTTCATTTTATTTTATTTTTTATTTTATTATTAGGTTTGTATACCGCCCTCCCCCAAAGGGCTTAGGGCGGTGAACAACAGCTGCAATACCAATACGATAACCATAATAATAGGCAACAAACGTCAAGGGACATACTATCAACAACATGAAATAAATATCGATCATATCACAATGACACAGTCTAACTACAATAAGTGGCGTAGGAGGTTAAGAGCTCGTGTATCTAATCTGGAGGAACCCGGTTTGATTCCCAGCTCCCACCCCCCCCCCCCCCCACCCCCCCCCCCCCCCACCCCCCCCCCCCCCCACCCCCCCCCCCCCCCACCCCCCCCCCCCCCCACCCCCCCCCCCCCCCACCCCCCCCCCCCCCCACCCCCCCCCCCCCCCACCCCCCCCCCCCCCCACCCCCCCCCCCCCCCACCCCCCCCCCCCCCCACCCCCCCCCCCCCCCACCCCCCCCCCCCCCCACCCCCCCCCCCCCCCACCCCCCCCCCCCCCCACCCCCCCCCCCCCCCACCCCCCCCCCCCCCCACCCCCCCCCCCCCCCACCCCCCCCCCCCCCCACCCCCCCCCCCCCCCACCCCCCCCCCCCCCCACCCCCCCCCCCCCCCACCCCCCCCCCCCCCCACCCCCCCCCCCCCCCACCCCCCCCCCCCCCCACCCCCCCCCCCCCCCACCCCCCCCCCCCCCCACCCCCCCCCCCCCCCACCCCCCCCCCCCCCCACCCCCCCCCCCCCCCACCCCCCCCCCCCCCCACCCCCCCCCCCCCCCACCCCCCCCCCCCCCCACCCCCCCCCCCCCCCACCCCCCCCCCCCCCCACCCCCCCCCCCCCCCACCCCCCCCCCCCCCCACCCCCCCCCCCCCCCACCCCCCCCCCCCCCCACCCCCCCCCCCCCCCACCCCCCCCCCCCCCCACCCCCCCCCCCCCCCACCCCCCCCCCCCCCCACCCCCCCCCCCCCCCACCCCCCCCCCCCCCCACCCCCCCCCCCCCCCACCCCCCCCCCCCCCCACCCCCCCCCCCCCCCACCCCCCCCCCCCCCCACCCCCCCCCCCCCCCACCCCCCCCCCCCCCCACCCCCCCCCCCCCCCACCCCCCCCCCCCCCCACCCCCCCCCCCCCCCACCCCCCCCCCCCCCCACCCCCCCCCCCCCCCACCCCCCCCCCCCCCCACCCCCCCCCCCCCCCACCCCCCCCCCCCCCCACCCCCCCCCCCCCCCACCCCCCCCCCCCCCCACCCCCCCCCCCCCCCACCCCCCCCCCCCCCCACCCCCCCCCCCCCCCACCCCCCCCCCCCCCCACCCCCCCCCCCCCCCACCCCCCCCCCCCCCCACCCCCCCCCCCCCCCACCCCCCCCCCCCCCCACCCCCCCCCCCCCCCACCCCCCCCCCCCCCCACCCCCCCCCCCCCCCACCCCCCCCCCCCCCCACCCCCCCCCCCCCCCACCCCCCCCCCCCCCCACCCCCCCCCCCCCCCACCCCCCCCCCCCCCCACCCCCCCCCCCCCCCACCCCCCCCCCCCCCCACCCCCCCCCCCCCCCACCCCCCCCCCCCCCCACCCCCCCCCCCCCCCACCCCCCCCCCCCCCCACCCCCCCCCCCCCCCACCCCCCCCCCCCCCCACCCCCCCCCCCCCCCACCCCCCCCCCCCCCCACCCCCCCCCCCCCCCACCCCCCCCCCCCCCCACCCCCCCCCCCCCCCACCCCCCCCCCCCCCCACCCCCCCCCCCCCCCACCCCCCCCCCCCCCCACCCCCCCCCCCCCCCACCCCCCCCCCCCCCCACCCCCCCCCCCCCCCACCCCCCCCCCCCCCCACCCCCCCCCCCCCCCACCCCCCCCCCCCCCCACCCCCCCCCCCCCCCACCCCCCCCCCCCCCCACCCCCCCCCCCCCCCACCCCCCCCCCCCCCCACCCCCCCCCCCCCCCACCCCCCCCCCCCCCCACCCCCCCCCCCCCCCACCCCCCCCCCCCCCCACCCCCCCCCCCCCCCACCCCCCCCCCCCCCCACCCCCCCCCCCCCCCACCCCCCCCCCCCCCCACCCCCCCCCCCCCCCACCCCCCCCCCCCCCCACCCCCCCCCCCCCCCACCCCCCCCCCCCCCCACCCCCCCCCCCCCCCACCCCCCCCCCCCCCCACCCCCCCCCCCCCCCACCCCCCCCCCCCCCCACCCCCCCCCCCCCCCACCCCCCCCCCCCCCCACCCCCCCCCCCCCCCACCCCCCCCCCCCCCCACCCCCCCCCCCCCCCACCCCCCCCCCCCCCCACCCCCCCCCCCCCCCACCCCCCCCCCCCCCCACCCCCCCCCCCCCCCACCCCCCCCCCCCCCCACCCCCCCCCCCCCCCACCCCCCCCCCCCCCCACCCCCCCCCCCCCCCACCCCCCCCCCCCCCCACCCCCCCCCCCCCCCACCCCCCCCCCCCCCCACCCCCCCCCCCCCCCACCCCCCCCCCCCCCCACCCCCCCCCCCCCCCACCCCCCCCCCCCCCCACCCCCCCCCCCCCCCACCCCCCCCCCCCCCCACCCCCCCCCCCCCCCACCCCCCCCCCCCCCCACCCCCCCCCCCCCCCACCCCCCCCCCCCCCCACCCCCCCCCCCCCCCACCCCCCCCCCCCCCCACCCCCCCCCCCCCCCACCCCCCCCCCCCCCCACCCCCCCCCCCCCCCACCCCCCCCCCCCCCCACCCCCCCCCCCCCCCACCCCCCCCCCCCCCCACCCCCCCCCCCCCCCACCCCCCCCCCCCCCCACCCCCCCCCCCCCCCACCCCCCCCCCCCCCCACCCCCCCCCCCCCCCACCCCCCCCCCCCCCCACCCCCCCCCCCCCCCACCCCCCCCCCCCCCCACCCCCCCCCCCCCCCACCCCCCCCCCCCCCCACCCCCCCCCCCCCCCACCCCCCCCCCCCCCCACCCCCCCCCCCCCCCACCCCCCCCCCCCCCCACCCCCCCCCCCCCCCACCCCCCCCCCCCCCCACCCCCCCCCCCCCCCACCCCCCCCCCCCCCCACCCCCCCCCCCCCCCACCCCCCCCCCCCCCCACCCCCCCCCCCCCCCACCCCCCCCCCCCCCCACCCCCCCCCCCCCCCACCCCCCCCCCCCCCCACCCCCCCCCCCCCCCACCCCCCCCCCCCCCCACCCCCCCCCCCCCCCACCCCCCCCCCCCCCCACCCCCCCCCCCCCCCACCCCCCCCCCCCCCCACCCCCCCCCCCCCCCACCCCCCCCCCCCCCCACCCCCCCCCCCCCCCACCCCCCCCCCCCCCCACCCCCCCCCCCCCCCACCCCCCCCCCCCCCCACCCCCCCCCCCCCCCACCCCCCCCCCCCCCCACCCCCCCCCCCCCCCACCCCCCCCCCCCCCCACCCCCCCCCCCCCCCACCCCCCCCCCCCCCCACCCCCCCCCCCCCCCACCCCCCCCCCCCCCCACCCCCCCCCCCCCCCACCCCCCCCCCCCCCCACCCCCCCCCCCCCCCACCCCCCCCCCCCCCCACCCCCCCCCCCCCCCACCCCCCCCCCCCCCCACCCCCCCCCCCCCCCACCCCCCCCCCCCCCCACCCCCCCCCCCCCCCACCCCCCCCCCCCCCCACCCCCCCCCCCCCCCACCCCCCCCCCCCCCCACCCCCCCCCCCCCCCACCCCCCCCCCCCCCCACCCCCCCCCCCCCCCACCCCCCCCCCCCCCCACCCCCCCCCCCCCCCACCCCCCCCCCCCCCCACCCCCCCCCCCCCCCACCCCCCCCCCCCCCCACCCCCCCCCCCCCCCACCCCCCCCCCCCCCCACCCCCCCCCCCCCCCACCCCCCCCCCCCCCCACCCCCCCCCCCCCCCACCCCCCCCCCCCCCCACCCCCCCCCCCCCCCACCCCCCCCCCCCCCCACCCCCCCCCCCCCCCACCCCCCCCCCCCCCCACCCCCCCCCCCCCCCACCCCCCCCCCCCCCCACCCCCCCCCCCCCCCACCCCCCCCCCCCCCCACCCCCCCCCCCCCCCACCCCCCCCCCCCCCCACCCCCCCCCCCCCCCACCCCCCCCCCCCCCCACCCCCCCCCCCCCCCACCCCCCCCCCCCCCCACCCCCCCCCCCCCCCACCCCCCCCCCCCCCCACCCCCCCCCCCCCCCACCCCCCCCCCCCCCCACCCCCCCCCCCCCCCACCCCCCCCCCCCCCCACCCCCCCCCCCCCCCACCCCCCCCCCCCCCCACCCCCCCCCCCCCCCACCCCCCCCCCCCCCCACCCCCCCCCCCCCCCACCCCCCCCCCCCCCCACCCCCCCCCCCCCCCACCCCCCCCCCCCCCCACCCCCCCCCCCCCCCACCCCCCCCCCCCCCCACCCCCCCCCCCCCCCACCCCCCCCCCCCCCCACCCCCCCCCCCCCCCACCCCCCCCCCCCCCCACCCCCCCCCCCCCCCACCCCCCCCCCCCCCCACCCCCCCCCCCCCCCACCCCCCCCCCCCCCCACCCCCCCCCCCCCCCACCCCCCCCCCCCCCCACCCCCCCCCCCCCCCACCCCCCCCCCCCCCCACCCCCCCCCCCCCCCACCCCCCCCCCCCCCCACCCCCCCCCCCCCCCACCCCCCCCCCCCCCCACCCCCCCCCCCCCCCACCCCCCCCCCCCCCCACCCCCCCCCCCCCCCACCCCCCCCCCCCCCCACCCCCCCCCCCCCCCACCCCCCCCCCCCCCCACCCCCCCCCCCCCCCACCCCCCCCCCCCCCCACCCCCCCCCCCCCCCACCCCCCCCCCCCCCCACCCCCCCCCCCCCCCACCCCCCCCCCCCCCCACCCCCCCCCCCCCCCACCCCCCCCCCCCCCCACCCCCCCCCCCCCCCACCCCCCCCCCCCCCCACCCCCCCCCCCCCCCACCCCCCCCCCCCCCCACCCCCCCCCCCCCCCACCCCCCCCCCCCCCCACCCCCCCCCCCCCCCACCCCCCCCCCCCCCCACCCCCCCCCCCCCCCACCCCCCCCCCCCCCCACCCCCCCCCCCCCCCACCCCCCCCCCCCCCCACCCCCCCCCCCCCCCACCCCCCCCCCCCCCCACCCCCCCCCCCCCCCACCCCCCCCCCCCCCCACCCCCCCCCCCCCCCACCCCCCCCCCCCCCCACCCCCCCCCCCCCCCACCCCCCCCCCCCCCCACCCCCCCCCCCCCCCACCCCCCCCCCCCCCCACCCCCCCCCCCCCCCACCCCCCCCCCCCCCCACCCCCCCCCCCCCCCACCCCCCCCCCCCCCCACCCCCCCCCCCCCCCACCCCCCCCCCCCCCCACCCCCCCCCCCCCCCACCCCCCCCCCCCCCCACCCCCCCCCCCCCCCACCCCCCCCCCCCCCCACCCCCCCCCCCCCCCACCCCCCCCCCCCCCCACCCCCCCCCCCCCCCACCCCCCCCCCCCCCCACCCCCCCCCCCCCCCACCCCCCCCCCCCCCCACCCCCCCCCCCCCCCACCCCCCCCCCCCCCCACCCCCCCCCCCCCCCACCCCCCCCCCCCCCCACCCCCCCCCCCCCCCACCCCCCCCCCCCCCCACCCCCCCCCCCCCCCACCCCCCCCCCCCCCCACCCCCCCCCCCCCCCACCCCCCCCCCCCCCCACCCCCCCCCCCCCCCACCCCCCCCCCCCCCCACCCCCCCCCCCCCCCACCCCCCCCCCCCCCCACCCCCCCCCCCCCCCACCCCCCCCCCCCCCCACCCCCCCCCCCCCCCACCCCCCCCCCCCCCCACCCCCCCCCCCCCCCACCCCCCCCCCCCCCCACCCCCCCCCCCCCCCACCCCCCCCCCCCCCCACCCCCCCCCCCCCCCACCCCCCCCCCCCCCCACCCCCCCCCCCCCCCACCCCCCCCCCCCCCCACCCCCCCCCCCCCCCACCCCCCCCCCCCCCCACCCCCCCCCCCCCCCACCCCCCCCCCCCCCCACCCCCCCCCCCCCCCACCCCCCCCCCCCCCCACCCCCCCCCCCCCCCACCCCCCCCCCCCCCCACCCCCCCCCCCCCCCACCCCCCCCCCCCCCCACCCCCCCCCCCCCCCACCCCCCCCCCCCCCCACCCCCCCCCCCCCCCACCCCCCCCCCCCCCCACCCCCCCCCCCCCCCACCCCCCCCCCCCCCCACCCCCCCCCCCCCCCACCCCCCCCCCCCCCCACCCCCCCCCCCCCCCACCCCCCCCCCCCCCCACCCCCCCCCCCCCCCACCCCCCCCCCCCCCCACCCCCCCCCCCCCCCACCCCCCCCCCCCCCCACCCCCCCCCCCCCCCACCCCCCCCCCCCCCCACCCCCCCCCCCCCCCACCCCCCCCCCCCCCCACCCCCCCCCCCCCCCACCCCCCCCCCCCCCCACCCCCCCCCCCCCCCACCCCCCCCCCCCCCCACCCCCCCCCCCCCCCACCCCCCCCCCCCCCCACCCCCCCCCCCCCCCACCCCCCCCCCCCCCCACCCCCCCCCCCCCCCACCCCCCCCCCCCCCCACCCCCCCCCCCCCCCACCCCCCCCCCCCCCCACCCCCCCCCCCCCCCACCCCCCCCCCCCCCCACCCCCCCCCCCCCCCACCCCCCCCCCCCCCCACCCCCCCCCCCCCCCACCCCCCCCCCCCCCCACCCCCCCCCCCCCCCACCCCCCCCCCCCCCCACCCCCCCCCCCCCCCACCCCCCCCCCCCCCCACCCCCCCCCCCCCCCACCCCCCCCCCCCCCCACCCCCCCCCCCCCCCACCCCCCCCCCCCCCCACCCCCCCCCCCCCCCACCCCCCCCCCCCCCCACCCCCCCCCCCCCCCACCCCCCCCCCCCCCCACCCCCCCCCCCCCCCACCCCCCCCCCCCCCCACCCCCCCCCCCCCCCACCCCCCCCCCCCCCCACCCCCCCCCCCCCCCACCCCCCCCCCCCCCCACCCCCCCCCCCCCCCACCCCCCCCCCCCCCCACCCCCCCCCCCCCCCACCCCCCCCCCCCCCCACCCCCCCCCCCCCCCACCCCCCCCCCCCCCCACCCCCCCCCCCCCCCACCCCCCCCCCCCCCCACCCCCCCCCCCCCCCACCCCCCCCCCCCCCCACCCCCCCCCCCCCCCACCCCCCCCCCCCCCCACCCCCCCCCCCCCCCACCCCCCCCCCCCCCCACCCCCCCCCCCCCCCACCCCCCCCCCCCCCCACCCCCCCCCCCCCCCACCCCCCCCCCCCCCCACCCCCCCCCCCCCCCACCCCCCCCCCCCCCCACCCCCCCCCCCCCCCACCCCCCCCCCCCCCCACCCCCCCCCCCCCCCACCCCCCCCCCCCCCCACCCCCCCCCCCCCCCACCCCCCCCCCCCCCCACCCCCCCCCCCCCCCACCCCCCCCCCCCCCCACCCCCCCCCCCCCCCACCCCCCCCCCCCCCCACCCCCCCCCCCCCCCACCCCCCCCCCCCCCCACCCCCCCCCCCCCCCACCCCCCCCCCCCCCCACCCCCCCCCCCCCCCACCCCCCCCCCCCCCCACCCCCCCCCCCCCCCACCCCCCCCCCCCCCCACCCCCCCCCCCCCCCACCCCCCCCCCCCCCCACCCCCCCCCCCCCCCACCCCCCCCCCCCCCCACCCCCCCCCCCCCCCACCCCCCCCCCCCCCCACCCCCCCCCCCCCCCACCCCCCCCCCCCCCCACCCCCCCCCCCCCCCACCCCCCCCCCCCCCCACCCCCCCCCCCCCCCACCCCCCCCCCCCCCCACCCCCCCCCCCCCCCACCCCCCCCCCCCCCCACCCCCCCCCCCCCCCACCCCCCCCCCCCCCCACCCCCCCCCCCCCCCACCCCCCCCCCCCCCCACCCCCCCCCCCCCCCACCCCCCCCCCCCCCCACCCCCCCCCCCCCCCACCCCCCCCCCCCCCCACCCCCCCCCCCCCCCACCCCCCCCCCCCCCCACCCCCCCCCCCCCCCACCCCCCCCCCCCCCCACCCCCCCCCCCCCCCACCCCCCCCCCCCCCCACCCCCCCCCCCCCCCACCCCCCCCCCCCCCCACCCCCCCCCCCCCCCACCCCCCCCCCCCCCCACCCCCCCCCCCCCCCACCCCCCCCCCCCCCCACCCCCCCCCCCCCCCACCCCCCCCCCCCCCCACCCCCCCCCCCCCCCACCCCCCCCCCCCCCCACCCCCCCCCCCCCCCACCCCCCCCCCCCCCCACCCCCCCCCCCCCCCACCCCCCCCCCCCCCCACCCCCCCCCCCCCCCACCCCCCCCCCCCCCCACCCCCCCCCCCCCCCACCCCCCCCCCCCCCCACCCCCCCCCCCCCCCACCCCCCCCCCCCCCCACCCCCCCCCCCCCCCACCCCCCCCCCCCCCCACCCCCCCCCCCCCCCACCCCCCCCCCCCCCCACCCCCCCCCCCCCCCACCCCCCCCCCCCCCCACCCCCCCCCCCCCCCACCCCCCCCCCCCCCCACCCCCCCCCCCCCCCACCCCCCCCCCCCCCCACCCCCCCCCCCCCCCACCCCCCCCCCCCCCCACCCCCCCCCCCCCCCACCCCCCCCCCCCCCCACCCCCCCCCCCCCCCACCCCCCCCCCCCCCCACCCCCCCCCCCCCCCACCCCCCCCCCCCCCCACCCCCCCCCCCCCCCACCCCCCCCCCCCCCCACCCCCCCCCCCCCCCACCCCCCCCCCCCCCCACCCCCCCCCCCCCCCACCCCCCCCCCCCCCCACCCCCCCCCCCCCCCACCCCCCCCCCCCCCCACCCCCCCCCCCCCCCACCCCCCCCCCCCCCCACCCCCCCCCCCCCCCACCCCCCCCCCCCCCCACCCCCCCCCCCCCCCACCCCCCCCCCCCCCCACCCCCCCCCCCCCCCACCCCCCCCCCCCCCCACCCCCCCCCCCCCCCACCCCCCCCCCCCCCCACCCCCCCCCCCCCCCACCCCCCCCCCCCCCCACCCCCCCCCCCCCCCACCCCCCCCCCCCCCCACCCCCCCCCCCCCCCACCCCCCCCCCCCCCCACCCCCCCCCCCCCCCACCCCCCCCCCCCCCCACCCCCCCCCCCCCCCACCCCCCCCCCCCCCCACCCCCCCCCCCCCCCACCCCCCCCCCCCCCCACCCCCCCCCCCCCCCACCCCCCCCCCCCCCCACCCCCCCCCCCCCCCACCCCCCCCCCCCCCCACCCCCCCCCCCCCCCACCCCCCCCCCCCCCCACCCCCCCCCCCCCCCACCCCCCCCCCCCCCCACCCCCCCCCCCCCCCACCCCCCCCCCCCCCCACCCCCCCCCCCCCCCACCCCCCCCCCCCCCCACCCCCCCCCCCCCCCACCCCCCCCCCCCCCCACCCCCCCCCCCCCCCACCCCCCCCCCCCCCCACCCCCCCCCCCCCCCACCCCCCCCCCCCCCCACCCCCCCCCCCCCCCACCCCCCCCCCCCCCCACCCCCCCCCCCCCCCACCCCCCCCCCCCCCCACCCCCCCCCCCCCCCACCCCCCCCCCCCCCCACCCCCCCCCCCCCCCACCCCCCCCCCCCCCCACCCCCCCCCCCCCCCACCCCCCCCCCCCCCCACCCCCCCCCCCCCCCACCCCCCCCCCCCCCCACCCCCCCCCCCCCCCACCCCCCCCCCCCCCCACCCCCCCCCCCCCCCACCCCCCCCCCCCCCCACCCCCCCCCCCCCCCACCCCCCCCCCCCCCCACCCCCCCCCCCCCCCACCCCCCCCCCCCCCCACCCCCCCCCCCCCCCACCCCCCCCCCCCCCCACCCCCCCCCCCCCCCACCCCCCCCCCCCCCCACCCCCCCCCCCCCCCACCCCCCCCCCCCCCCACCCCCCCCCCCCCCCACCCCCCCCCCCCCCCACCCCCCCCCCCCCCCACCCCCCCCCCCCCCCACCCCCCCCCCCCCCCACCCCCCCCCCCCCCCACCCCCCCCCCCCCCCACCCCCCCCCCCCCCCACCCCCCCCCCCCCCCACCCCCCCCCCCCCCCACCCCCCCCCCCCCCCACCCCCCCCCCCCCCCACCCCCCCCCCCCCCCACCCCCCCCCCCCCCCACCCCCCCCCCCCCCCCCCCCCCCCCCCCCCCACCCCCCCCCCCCCCACCAACCCCCCCCCCCCCCCCCCCCCCCCCCCACCCCCCCCCCCCCCCACCCCCCCCCCCCCCCACCCCACCCCCCCCCCACCCCCCCCCCCCCCCAACACCCGCCCCCCCCACCCCCCGCCCCCCCCCACACGCCCCCCCCCCCCCCGCCCCCCCCCCCACCCCCCCCCCCCCCCCCCCCCCCCACCAACACCACCCCCCACCCGCCCCCACCACCCCCCTCCCACTCCGCGCCCCCGACCCCCCCCCCTCCCCCCCCCCCCCCCACCACCCCCTGCCCCAACCCCCCCCCCCCCCCACCCCCCCCCCCCATCTCCTGACGTTTCGCCTGCATCTGTGGCTGGCATCTTCAGAGGATCCTCTGAAGATGCCAGCCACAGATGCAGGCGTAACGTCAGGAGAGAATGCTGCTAGAACACGGCCATGCAGCCCGGAAACCACACAGCACCCAAGTGATTCCGGCCGTGAAAGCCTTCGACAATACAAATCCTGGAAGTGCATTACCCAATACAGGTGAAAGCCGACTCCCCAAATATTTAACGTGGGGAACCCACCATTCCCTCCCCAGGCTGGGTTAAAGATTGGGTTAAAGATTGGGACAAACCGGTTCCACAGTTTTTTTCTGCGGGGGGGGGATCTCATTTTCTTACAGGCCTCAGATTGAAAATTACAGTTCAGAGAAATATTCCGGAGGGAAGAGTGTGGGATGGGGGTGGGGGTGAGAAGAAGAGGGGGGTCACGATTAAAAAAAGAGACCCCAGCCCTGAATATAGCAGGTTGACTTCTTCGCCTGCGGTCCCCCCTCCCCTTCTTTCTGTCAGGGGCGATCTGAATATTCCGCTTTTTAAGGCGAAGACGCGCCGGTCTGTTCTGCGCAGCGTGGAGATGGTCTCGGCAGAATTTGGGTCCTCGGGAAGATTAGCATATCAAAGGCGGCGCCCGGGGCGAGAGAAGTTATCGATACGCTCGCAGGAGGCGAAGGGAAGACGATTGGCTGGGACCGGGCCGAGGGCCGGGCTGCGGGCGAGATCCGGCTCCCCGTTAAGCGGCAGCAAGGGCCTGGCGAGCCGGGCCGGCGAACCGGGGGCGGATCATTAGCGGGCCGGCACCGAGCTCGACCCCGGCTGCCGCCAGTCGCTCGTTTCCCGATTCTCATTAAAAAGCAAACAACCCAACTCAGCTGGGACCGGGCGAATCCGGGGGCGGGCGGGCAAAGAGGGGTTTGTCCAGCGGGGGGGGGGGGGGGTGTCGTGTTAATATATTTATTTCCTGGAGAACGACAGGGCCGTCCCACTGGCTGGAGCAGAGAGGCAACCCCGCTTCGTCCTTCCCGAAATAGATTTGATTCTTTTTAGGTCTGTTTTCTTTCGTATGTGCTTCCGTGTTTCTTATCAGTTTCTGGGGATAAATCCCTTTCCTGCTTGTAGGAACTCTGAATTTAAACTCATCTGGTTTTAAGAGTGTGAGATTGTCATCGCTTCCTTCCTTCCTTCCTTCCTTCCTTCCATCCTTCCTTCCTTCCTTCCTCCCTCCCTCCCTCCCTCCCTCCCTCCCTCCCTCCCTCCCTCCCTCCCTCCCTCCCTTCCTTCGACCCCAGGCCTCTAACATATCCGGCGAGCGCCCCTGAACGGCCCTGCATTGTTGTGACGTTCAAGAGGGGAGAAGCTCGACTGATTTGTGCGGCTGCTCCAAAGGCGCCGAGCAGCGCGTTGTTTTGATTGCTGCTAAGACATGCCCCCTCCCTTTTGAAGTCGTACAAAATATGTGTATGTATTTCGAATATACATTTGAAATTGCTCGGCTCGCCTTTGATATCTCTTCCAGACTTCAGCGAGAGCGAGACAGAGGGAGGGGGGGGGGGGGGGGGGGAGCCGTTGAGTTCTTAAGATCAGTCGAGGAAAAGCCTGACTTTTTTTCATGCTGGATTTCCTTTACTATCAATCTTTAAGCCCTTGAATTACTCGATCGCCTTTTGAAAAAAGCAAGGGGGGGGGGGGAGAAAGCGGGCCAGCAAGCCTTTCCTAGCTACCATCAGTCGCTCAGGTAACTGGGAGCACCTTATCAGGAGAACTTAATTCGATAAGAAAATCTCCTTCAGACGGGAGATTAGAGTTCAGTCAGGCCGGGGAGGCGCTGCGCCGCCATTTGATGGGAATCCTTTCCAATAACGACCCGACTCCGAGATTCTTCTAATGAATAGGAACTGAATTCCAATAAAGCTCTCTCCTCCTGTTGTGGGGGGAAGGAGCGATGTACGAATGCATGAAAGCCCAGCTAATCCAATCCAAGCCCCAGAATTCCAGGGAAAGAAGATGAAGAACTTGGATTTATACTCTGCTTTTCTCAACCTTAAGGAGTCTCGATGCGGCTTACAATTGCCTCCCCCTCCACAACAGACACCTTGTGAGGTGGGTGGGGCCAAGAGAGTTTTGAGAGAACTGTGACTGGCCCAAAGTCACCCAGTAGCCTTCATGTGGACGAATGGGGAATCAAACCTGGTTCTCCAGATTAGAGTCCACCGTTCTTAACCACTACACCACACTGGCACCTCCCAACCTGGAACCCTGTGATTCTTAACATTGGTGTCCTATTTTAAGAGCCCCCCCCCCAATTCCTCCTAAATGAGCGGATCTTGAACCATACAGCTCAGGAAAAGTAAAAAATGCTTCTAGGAAACCCAGAAAGGTGGACCTAGGGGATGGTTCCATGTTGGAAGTAGGATCTGGGTTTCAGGGCGACCAACCAGTGACATTTCCAGGTGTCATTCTTGAATCCGCAGGTGAGCTCCAGCGCTGCCCAAAGCTCTTGTTTCCCAGAAGTCCTGCCACCTAAAGTTTTTGTGGGTTCTAGCTGCATGGATTGTTTTTAAATAAGTTCTGCGGAACTGGAACCCAAAGGTTATGCGACCCCATCAGAACTTTTAACTGGCAGGAGCTGTCCACTTCAGTGCCACGATCTACTCTTGACCCACACGGAGCTGTCCACTTCAGCACCACCAGTGACCCTTAAGCCTCAAGGAGCTATCCATTTCAGCACCACCGGGTACGCTTCACCCACACGGAGCTGTCCACTTCAGCACCACCGGCCGCTGTGACTAGACCCACAAAGGAGCTGTCCACTTCAGCACCACCAACTACGCCATCCTCTGCCTCTGCAGTCACGGTCCCTTTATTGAGAAAACCTTTCCGCTCCCATTCGCTTCCCAGGAGCCATTTCCACCCGCCGGTGCGTTTGTGACTCTTTCCGAGTTGGGGGAATCCAATGATCGAACGACATTTAACACATATTCCAAAAAACAATCACGTGTCAGAACAAAAACAGCGAACGAACTGCCAAGAAAGGGATGGATTCGGAATCAGCTCTGGGATGTGAAGGCCTTCTGGAAAGCGTGCTCTCCTCATCTATTTGGGCTGGAATACCCATAACTGGGCTTTTTTTCAAGTCGTGTATTTTGGGTGCAGGTGCGGGGGGGGGGGGGTTAAGACATTTCTCTGCTGTACACAGGATTGTCAATCTACCCATGAGAAAATGTCCATTTCACATCGTTAAAAAATAATAAAATACTTAAAATAAACTCTAACCATTAAGTTTCAAAATTAATGATGGAAATAAATCAATGCCACCTCTTGCAAGGAAATAATTTTCCTCTCAAATTCTCAACTGCCTCTTATCATTCTCTCTCCCCTCAGTGTTCTGTGGGGGGATTTTGTTTCCTTTGCCTATATTTCGGGAATTATATACTTCTTTTTTTCTTTTTCTTTTCAAATTCAGCTCACTTCTCTTGGCGCTGGAAATCTCTTTCTTGTTTGGGCTTTTGTTGTTGTTGTTATTCTTATAATAATAATAATAATAATAATAATAATAATAATAATAATAATAATAATAATAATTATTATTATTATTATTATTATTATTATTATTATTATTATTATTATTATTATTATTATATCCCATTGGAAAGCGGGCATCACCAACAGACTATAAAGGCCATCGGGATGATTCACACGAGTTGCTCGCTCAGAATTATAGAATCCTACAATCATATGGTTGGACAAGGCCATACAGGCCATTTAGCCCAACCCCCTGCTTACTGCATTATATCCTAGAGCATCTCAGACAAGTGTTTGTTCGGATTGCCAGTGAAGGGGGAGATAACCACCTCCCTAGGTAGCCAATTCCACAATTGCACAACTCTTACTTTGTTTTTTTGAAAAAGTCCTAATATCCAGTCGGAACCTTTCCGTCCATAATTCAAACCACTAGTGCCTTCAGGCTGTGATTGTGGAGTTGTGGGAAATCCTCCATTGTCTCCTGTTTCTGGCTTCGGATATTTTCAGAAGCGGCTAGAAATGAGATCCAGATCCCCCCCCCTTGAGTTTCACCTGCATTTTGAGTTGCGCCTGCATTTCAGCCTTAAACCTTCTCCTTTAATTCAACACCTTCTAGCGTTTCTTTCACACCGACACCACAACTCCACCTTCAAACGGGTTTCCTAGTCCTCCTTCCCTTGGCAACAAATGAACCAGGCAAGGCAACAGGATCAAATCCAGCCGGTGGGCAGAAAAACGTACCTTTCTGCTGCCTGATCCCTACACATCAACCGGATTGTGCCAGTGAATAAAGATTATAAAGTAACCCGGTTGGATCAGCGAACAAAGTCCGGCCCAGCAACTTCAGCAATACACCGTTTGTTTTAACACTTTTCTTCCCAAGTTGATTCCCAAGACTTCTTATTAGAGTCCATTGAAAAACAAACAAGGTGTTTTTTGTGTGTGGGGGGGGACAGTATAGAGAGGCCTCACTAATTTAGAAGGGGGAAAACTGTATTTGGGATCCCATTTGTTATCTAGGAATGCATTTTTAAGTCAGAGAAGAAAACTATCCTACTACTACCACTACTACAATAACGATAACAATAATATGGGTTTCACAATTCACTTACCTCTCCTTATAACCCCACCTTGGCCGTTCAGCACCAGGCCGCATTGGGCCTCCACTGAGCCCTTGAAAGAGAACAAGAAGAAAAATAAAATCAGAGGTAAAGCGGTAGAAGTAGACTAAATGGCTTGAAGGACCGAGGTTATTTTGTTCCAGTCAAGGTAGCCCTGGAGCAGACCTCGCATTCAAAAGCCAACGTAGATCGCTCCCCCACCCAATCCCTGCATGTTTCCGAACCGAAGGAAAAGACAGATCCTTCTCGGAATAAACCATCCGTTTCGCTGTTCTCGTGTTTGGATGATTGACTGGCAGACAGACCAAAAGGAAGCGAGAGAAGTATGGCTAGACAAACGCTTCCAAAGGGGTGTCTTGGCGGGGGAAAAATATTCTCAGAAATGAATGGGATGACAGATCTGTAGGATCCCCCCCCCCCCTTCGCCAAATGCAACTATTGTGTAGCGATTTCCGCCTTGTTCTGTAAATGCTCGTATTTCTCGGAACCGTTGTCAGATGGCAACAACAGAGGCGTAAAACAGGCAGACCTGGAAACCAGGTCCTGAAGGTTGCGCGAAGGAGCCACCCGCCAGGCGATCCCAAGATCGTTTACGGGTCTAAACTGGCGTCTGGAATCATGGCGAACGGGGAGAATTTCCCCGTTGACTTCTAAGGGATGCGGATTACCCCAAGGACGTATTTGGGCTCACCCCAAAGTCCCTCGTCTCCCTCGAAGAGATTAGGGCCCCTGTTCTGGGTTTCTGGTCCTTGTTGGGATAAGAATTATTTTTTAAAAAAAGAAAACAAAAGAAATCGACACCCACCCCCCACCCCCTTTCCAGGAACTTCCCCGCCACTCGACCTCTAAATCCTTTGGCACAATTGAAATGTGTTAAAAGACGCGTTTTTCCTTTCCAAACAAACGAGGGTTGGGGATATGAAAGAGACCTTTATGGGTGTTAACCTCTTCAACAGGCCGTGAAGAGTTAAGTACATGCGGAGAAAGAGCCGGTGCATAATAAAAAAAATGATTTAAATAACCCTACTTCACACACATGCACCTCTCCCCCCCCGCCCCCCCTACTCTTTACAGTCTCCAGCGCCTCGGTTCTGGCCATATTGAGAATGCCCTAGAAAGAAAAGGTCTCTTTTTCTTTTGAGTTCAAGTGTTCTGCCTTAAAGTGATTATGAAATCAATATGGAGGAAAACTGGGCGGCTGAGCATAAATTACAGCGTTGACGGGAAAAGGTGTGACAGTTTCCTTTGTTGGCCATGGAAAATCTTTTTAGGGGACTCAAAGGTGCTTGTTTCGACTCCAGCGCTCCTTGCATCTGTTCGGCTGACTTAAACAGCCGTCCGGACACCGGCGCGTTCACTTAACATTCTGAGCAGGGGGAAAGTGTATTTACATTTGTTGCATTGGGAATGAGGCATATGTTGATAAAGAAAATAGACCGGGGCGGGGTGGGGGGGGGGGAAGGCTAAAAGACTAGCCATGAAGTACGACCCCCTTTTTCCAGGTTTCGAGAAAAGGCTCGCTCTAAACATTCAAGGTGACATGAACGAAGGTTTCCGGGTTGAAATGCACAGCAGTGGTTCGATGTGAAATTAACGAGCGCTTAAAATGTGAAATTAACGAGCGCTCATCCAGGGGAAATTAACAAGCGTTTTCAGAGGGAAATTAACAAGATTTTTTTTTTTAATTTCAAGGGGAAATGGACAAACCGGGAGAGCTAAGCATACCGTCCCGAGCGAATTTAGAAAGCCCCCGCCGACAGACTTGCCCAACCTCATGAAATTTGAAGGGCGACGAGATTTTTGTTTGTTTGTTTCATATATATGCTCCATCAAACCTAACTGAAAAGACATATGGCCAGCGGCGACTGAGAAGCTTCGCAGGTGTTAGTTTCTACAGGGGAAATCTGGTGGGTCTCTGATTCGGCGCCGGGTTCGAATCTGCCCGTTGTCTCTTTCTCGGGTTTGGTATTTTAAAAATAGTTTTGGAATCGAAGAGAAGATCGAATATTTCTTTTTTAAAAAGCAGTGTGTGTTCGCGTATCAGTGTATATTTTTTATAACTAGTCCCTCCACATCAATCTGCCGTCCAGTTCTTGGGATTGGGGAGGGGGGAGGCGGAGAGGGGGGGTCGGCCCGCAACGTGTTGTTTGGTCGGATGACATCGCATAAATGACCAGTTGAATGGCGCTAAGTCGAAAATAGGATAAACTACGGTGCTTTTTCTTCGCCCGGGGCTTACGCATTGTCCGCATTGTCCGAGGCCTCGCAAACGTCTCTAATCCCTTCTTTTGAGGGAGGGGAAAAATGCAAGTCTTTGTCCCGAGCCTTGGAAAAAAAAACCCGTACAGCCAAGAGAAAAAAAAATCACCCGCGGTTGCGGTTATAGATATATAAAAGGAGTAAATAGCTCTTATGGAAGCTAAACAGTGAACGGCAGATTTGGAGGCGGGGGAGGGGCAGGGCGCGCGGGGGGGGGGGGAGAAAGGCGTAGAAAATTGCGGAATGTGTTTGGAGTTGGGAAGTCAGGTTGGAGGGAGCGGCTCTTTCCCGGACCCGGTTGATTTCCAGCAGAATCCTATTCAGGGGCACTCCAGTCTAAACCCCTTGAAATGCACTGGGTCTGGACTGGGCTCACTCTCTTTCGGGTTGCGCTGTTGTGTCCTTACCCAGGTGAGCCCAAAGGGCCTTTGTTTGCGCAGATCCTGAGAAGCATTCCCTCGTTCCCCTGACTTCCTCCTCCTCCTCCTCCTCCTCCTCCTCCTCAGAAGCAGATAGGTGGTTGTTGTGGGTTTGCCGGGCTGTGTGGTCGGGCTCGGGTGTTTTTCGCGGCCTCCGTGTCCCCCTAGCATCTCTGGCTGGCATCTTCAGAGGCATGCCACGGGAGGAGAGATGCCTGAGAAGATGCCAGCCGTGGACGCGGGGGACAAGCAGGCAGGCGGCGACAACGACCAGACCCGGCCACACAGCCCGGCAAACCCACTACAGACAGGTGGTCGCGGCCACCAAAGACTCCCACAGTACATAGAAGGCCGACAACGCGATGTTGAACCTGCGCCTTTCTCCGTGTCGTTGCCTTCCCCGCGACAAAACCGACGTCTGCTGAAGAAAGGCCAAACCCCACATATCGCCCCGCTGAAATCCACACCCCCCCCCACCCCCCCGGTCGGACGGGCTCTCCCTTCCACATCTTGCCTTCTTCTATGTCAGTCTCCGGGCTCGAATTGGACCATACTTAAAAGGAGGGCGTGTTGGGGGGGGGGGCAGGGGGCTAGGAACAAACAAACAGATGGCCACAAAGAAAGGGACGCGGCCAGGGGAAGGCGAGGGAAGGAAAGTAGGTAGATGTGCCCCACAATTGCAGGGCAGGAAGAAATGGCTGTTGGGCTGGACAACCGTCCACGCTTTTATTGGGGGGGGGGGGAGGCTCGCTGTAAACATTCGAAGTGAAATTAAAGAGGGGCTTCGGAGTGAAATGAACACGCGTTTTTTTCACGGTGAAATTCACAAGAGGTCTCGAAGTGAAATTAACTAGCATCTTTCGAGGTGAAATTAACTAAGGGCTTCAGAGGGAAACGGACAAGCGTTATTCAAGGGGAAATTCACAAGGGGCCTCAGAGTGAAATTAACCAGCTTTTTTTCCGAGGTGAAATTAACAAGGGGGTTCTAGGATGAAATTAACCAGCGCTTATCCAGGCGAAACTGGCGAGGGTTTTCAGGGTGAAACTGACAAGCGTTTCTCACGGCGCCCCAAGACGGCCGTCTCCGGCTGTGTGGGGCCCCCCATCACCGCATCTACACACACACACCCCATTTAATTCAGCAAGGGTCAGCTTCGCCTGGCGGTTCCTTCGGCAAAACTCAAGTTTTCTCTAATTCTGCAAGGCTGTGCTCTATAAATATATACCTATATGAAAAGTAGGAAAGGGCTAGCTAGGCCTCTGCCCGTCTCCGTGTGGTTTGTGGGGAAAGGGCTCTCCTTTCAGAACAACCTAAGGCCCGGCTGAGTCCAGGGGGTCGGCGCCAGGCTCTCGGTCCCGTGGGCTGGGGCAGGAGGGAAGGCTCGGCGCGGCAGTCGGGGGCACAGGACAGCCTGGGCCCGGCGTCGGGGCGGGGCGGTTTTTACCTGCAGTTCGTCGGCTCCGGAGCCCGCCAGGCCCAAACTGGGTCCGGGCAGGAGCCTCTGGTCGGGGTGCATGCCATACTGGGAGCCGTGGCTCATGAGCGACAGGTCGTGGCGGCGGTAGGCGTCCAGGCAGCCCAGTTCGCGCCGCTGCTCGTCCAGGCACGAGGACTTGAGGGCCCGCGCGTTGTGCAGGTTGATGAAGTCCGCCGGCTCGCCATGGTGCAGCTGCTGGTAGTATTGCTGCGAGTGGTGCAGAGAGTTCAAGGAATAGGCGTCGGGCGTGACGGTCGGGTGGCTGTGCTGGAACTCGTAGTGGAAGGACTGGTGGTGGAGCGGGGTGTACTGGTGGTTGGTGGAGAAGTAGGGGGAGGCGAACTCGGTGCCGGCGGCGGGGTAGGTGAGCGGCGACGAGGACGAGTAGGCGACCGTCGAGTTGGCCACCGACTCCAGGCAGCCCAGTTGCATCAAACGGTAGCTGTTGGATCCGTCGTGGCGTATCTGAAAGGGAGAAGGGAGAAGGTAACCCCGGTCCGGCAGCTGGGACATGGGGAAGGGCGTCGCTCCCTGGCACCCCGGTCGCGCGCGGGTCGCCCCCTAGCTCGGACGTTTCCGGTCGGAACCGGCGCCATGGAAGCTTTCCCCGGCGCTCGGGGCGGGAGCCATGCAGGTGTGTGGCCGGTCTTTTGGGGGAAAAGGTGGGGGGGGAGAGAAAGACCCCTACATCTGGAATGCAGGAGCCCGCGCCGTCTAAGCTGCCCCCCGGCTGCTCCTTGGATCGAGCGCAGAGTTGTCAAACTCCCTTTCGGTCTGGCGGTCAAAAAGCCCCGTCCGATCCTATGAGACCCTCTCTGGCTAAAGAGGCGAATCCTGCCCCGAAGAGGACCGGCCGTTCTGGGGGCGCAGAGTCATGGCTCCAGCCCTTCTCAATTTAAAAAGAAAGCACCCAATTCCAGGCAGAGGAACCGCCACTCCTTCCGTCCACCCGAGTGGGAGTCAATTCTGTCTCGTCCCTGTCCCCCCCCCCACACACACACACCGCCCCAGTTCTCTGGCCAGGCTTGATATCCCCCCCCACCCCATTGCCCGAGATTCTCGGGACTCCAAATCGGTTTGGGTTCCCGCGCCCGTTTGCACGCGGCCGCGGGGCAGTCCCGTGGACGGCGACAGATGTCATAACGAATTTTCGCCTTTCCTTTCCCCCCAGTTCTCCCTTCTCTGAAGCCGGATTATAATTAAACCTAACGGTCCAATGCGGATTAACGAAAAAAAAACAGGGGAAGCAAACCGCGTACGGGCACGCTAGACCCGACTACACACAGACACACACTGCCTCTCTCTCTCTCTCTCACACACACACACAAGGAGAGACACACGCGCGCGTAGACACACATACACACACACCCAGGCAGACAGACGCACACACAAAATACCTCAGCATCGTGGACGAGTCCAGGGAAAGTCGTTGACATTTTGGGTTCTCCGAAAGAGGCTGCGGATTCAATCCCTTCTCCAATTTTTGTTTTAAAAAAAGAAAAGGTCGAGGGGGGGGGGGGACGGACAAAAAACCCCCACAAACACCAAGCACCGAACCCACAACAATTTCTGCTTTTTTTAAAAAGCCATGATGGAAACGAACGAAGGAAGGAAGGAACCAAAATCCAGCTTCTCTCGCGTCCCCCACAGATGAGGGGAAAAAAAAAAACAGATATATCTAGATAAATGCCCAGGCTTCGATCTAGAATATTTCTGCCCTAAACACAAAGAGGTTCCGCCGCTGTGTCTGCATAGCCGGCCGGCTTTTTCCCTGCCACACACCCTTTTCGAAAAACCTGGAGGAAAAAATTCTCCCCTCTGCACAAAAGCAGGTCTCCGGATCAGATTTTGTACTTGCTGGGTATTTCTTTGGCTGATGTCGTAGGTCCCTTGGTAATATAGAAGTTTTGAAAATTAAGCATCAGCAACCGAGAACTGGGAAGGACAATAGATAGAGCGGCTCCATCCCAAGAGACAAGGAATAAATATTGTATCTTCCCCTAATAAGGAACTGGAGTTTCTTTCAACGTTTTTATACATTTTTTCCCCCTTCGCTCGTTCAGAACGGGGTTTTTTCTTTTTCCCTCGTTCTCCAAGCCTGAACGGGGGAAATCAGAGCTCTTCCGAGCAGGCCTTTAAAAACATCGATTATTGGGGAATAAAATAGAAAATAGGCGAGATTATTTCTCTCCCCCCCCCTCCCAGCCTCTTCTTCCGTGTCTTTTTGCCTCGTTTCTTCTCTCTCTTTTTTTTCTGTTTTGAATATTGACCCACGACAGAAGACATGGATTTTAAGAAACTGGATTCTCTACCTATCTCTCTCTAGGTTGAAGCAAGGCGTTGATATTAATATTTTTATTATTATAATAAAAGGAAGAATAGATGGAATTAAACCGCACACACCCCACAGCCTAATTCTTTAAGAAAGGGCAATTTAGATCAAATCTCGGGGGCTCAGAATGGGCATTTCTAAGAAAGGGTTTCTAGGAGACAGCGAAGTGCTTTCAAAATACGTGCACGTTTCAGGAGGCGAGATCGGACCAAGATGTGTGTTTATACACAACGGCGTCGGGGTGTTTTGACTCTGAGAAGCTGAATCTGTTGGTCTGCGGGGTGCGACTGGGTTCCAATATAGCTGTTTACATACACAACAACGCGCTTGCGAAGTAGACCCCCTTCAACGAGCTGGGACGGGGCAGGGCGCCCACGCAGCTGGGCTTCGTGCGCGTTTCTTTTTCCCGGGGACCCCTGGCAAAGTTTGGGGACCGAGTTCTCCCGTCACGCCCCAGATACGGGTTCTGCGCGTTCTGACACACGCGGTCTAACCCGGGTGGTTCTCCTCCTCCTCCTCCCCGCCCCCGGCTCTCCACCCGGGTTGGGAAGCTGTTGCTCCCCGCAGCCAGCCAGGGGTGCCGCCTGCCGGCGCGGCTGCCCGCGGAGGACGGGCGCGTCTGGCCGCCGTGCGGAAGGGAGCGGGTGGAAAAAGCGCTCTTAATTGCCCGCTAATTCGGGGCGCCTTTAAGTGCGGCAAAGTGCGGAGACGTCTTAATAAGGAGCCGCCGGCAGAGGAGCAGGTGGGGGCCTCGCTCTGTCTTTGCTTTAAAAAAAAACGCGCGCGCGGGGGGGGGGGCTGTTTCAGGTTTAGGGAGGGTTTCTCGTGGTATCTGTTCAGGCGAGCTAAGAGGGGCCTGGCGTTCAAGCGCGCTGCTCTTCCTACACGACCAGAATGGAAATGCATTGTCTGAAATGGAAAAGCGCGATTATACAGGCGGGCTCCGGGGTCAGCAAACGCAAACGCTCTCGGCCTCCCCACACCCGCCCCCACGCTCTGGAGCCGGAAGGAAGGAAAGGATCCCTGTCTGTGTTGAACCAAACGCCCACCATCAGTAGCCACGGAAATCCCCCATCTCTCCATATCAAGTCCCATTCGGAGTGGCTGACTTTAGCAGGTCTACTCGGCCGCAAGTCCCATTTCCTTCGCCCAGGCTGACTCCCAGCAGATGAGCGCTTCTGCAGAGGGAAACGGGCGAAGGAGTTGAGACGCACTGGGCCGGAAGGGCGGAAGAGGCCCAGTTCTGTCCACCCGCCCCACTGGTCCAGGGGAGGGTCTGGCCAAATAGCTGCTCCTCTTCAAGCCTCTGTCTCGCCCCCCCCCCCACATCAGCAGGGAATTACAGAGAGGTGCACAAGTCCTGACCCACCAGCTCTGGGGCCCAGATTCTTATTTTGGTTACTGGTCCAATTCCACACACACACCCCACCCACATCATGTCTCCGGCCAGAGCTGCCAACATGCCGAAGTGGTTAAAAGCGTGGGACTCTAATCTGGAGAGCTGGTTTGATTCCCTGCTCCTCCAGGTGAGCGGTGGACTCTTAACTGGTGACCTGGACTTGTTTTCTTGCTCCTCCCCATGAAGCCGACCGTGTGACTTCGGGGCCAGTCACAGTTCTCTCAGAACTCTCTCCGTCCCACCTATCTCATGAGGTGTCTTGTATGGGGAAAGGAAAAGAAAGGAGTTTGTAAGTCTCCTTGAGTCTCCTTATGGTTGAGAAAAGTAGGGTATAAATCCCCAATATCCTTTCTGCTGCCTCTGCCTCTTCTCCACATGAGTGGCAGGCTCTTATCTGGACAAACAGATTTGTTTCCCCACTCCTACACAGGAAGCCTGCTGGGTGACCCTGGGCAAGTCCAAGTTCTCTCTGAACTCTCTCAACCCCACCAACCACCCTAGAGTCCAAAAGATCTTCAGGACATGAGCTTTCAAGATATCTGTTAGATATCTTTGGCTCTCAAAAGCTTATACATCTTCTTGGGGTCTAAGACACTCACAGTCACAAGTCTATGCTCTGGCTCATTCTGCACATGCAGAATAAGGCACTTTCAAACTGCTTTCAGTGCTCTTTGAAGCTGTGCGGAATAGCAAAATCCACTTGCAAACAGTTGTGAAAGTGGTTTGAAAATGCATTATTTTGTGTGTGCGGAAGGGGCCTCTGTCTCCGATAAAGATTTAATATGGTCAGTTGAGGTGCAGCGATCGATAAAATTGTATGATTCCACACAGTCCCAAATGAATGTGAGAATTATCATTCCTCTTTATGCCCTGGCTTTGTCAAAAACATTATTCTGTGCATTATTGAACTGAATACCAAAATGCATTTTTCCTTTCACACATTCAAATGGTTGGGAGGAGCAGGGCTAGGCAGGGCTTGGCAGTGGGACTCTGGTGGAGCATTCTACAACAAAGGACGTTGAATTCTGTGGTGGAGGAATATACACTTCTACTAACACCTTTTTCTGAGACAGACTGTAGCTGACTCAATTGCACGTCTGTCCATCACAAAAATAATTCTACCCTCGGTGTGCTAACATCCGATAACACTCCACTCCCAAGTTTCATGTCATCAAATAAGTTTTAGAAAACAGCCATTGCCTGACAGAAAGGCATATCTTTTCTGCTTGCTCCTCCGCAATTCTAAGCTCTTTTAAATTTATATGAAACATTCCTATGCTGTCTTTCCACTCACAGCCTGGCAAATGATCAAAAAGGATACCCCAGTTTTTGGGGTACCAGGTTTGTTCTTGTACCAGGTTCGTTTTCGATGCCAAGGGTGAGAAGAAGAATATGAATTTATTCCCCATCTTTCTCTCCTGTAAGGAGACTCAAAGTAGCTTCCAGCCTCCTTTACTCTTCCCACAACAGACACCTTGTGAGGTAGGTGAGGCTGAGAGAGTTCCGAAGAATTGTGACTAGCCCAAGGTCACCAAGGCAGGGAATAAAACCCAGGTGTTTAGATTAGAGTCCACCACCTTTAATCGCTACACGACGCTGGCCCCTGTACCACAACGTTTAATCCTTTGCTTAACAGCTGCCAAATAGGCCTGAATGAATGGCTGAAGCCCCAGAATCATCCAGAGTCGTCCTATATTTCTGCATTCAACTACAACTTGTTTTGATTACATAGTCACTGATGAAGAAGAAAGAAGGAGGCATGAAGTGGCTTACAAACTCCTTCCCTTCCTCCCCACAACAGACACCTTATCTTTGACTAGTCCAAGATCACCCAGCAGGCTTCTTGTGTAGGAGCAGGGATACAAATCTGGTTCAAAAGATAAGACCACCGCTCATGTAGAGGAGTCGGGAATCAAACTTGGTTCTCCAGATTAGAATCCACAGCTCTTAACCACTACACCATACTGGCTCATCCTCATCAACAGTTATCAATATGGTCAACAACTGGAAGAACAAAACAGACCTCTAAAAATGTTGCAGGGACTCATCCCTTGTATAGGATCAATAAATAGATATACAAAAAGTGTCAGCTAAAAAGCCTAGTTTAAGATAGTCAAACTCAGAACTGGCAGCGTGTGTGTGTGTGTCTGTATGTGTGTGTGTGTGTATGTATATATATGTGTGTGTGTGTGTGTGTATGTGTATATGTATATATGTGTGTATGTGTATATGTGTGTGTATGTATATGTGTGTGTGTGTGTGTGTGTATGTATGTATGTATGTATGTATGTATGTATGTATGTATGTATGTATGTATGTATGTATGTATGTATATGCATGTATATGCATGTATATGTATGTATATGTATGTATGTATATGTATGTATATGTATATGTATGTATATGTATATGTATGTATATGTATGTGTGTGTATATGTGTATATATGTGTGTGTGTGTATGTATGTATGTATGTATGTATGTATGTATGTATGTATGTATGTATGTATGTATGTGTGTATGTGTGTGTGTATGTATGTGTATGTATGTATGTATGTATGTATGTATGTATGTATGTATGTATGTATGTATGTATGTATGTATGTATGTATGTATGTATGTATGTATGTATGTGTATATGTGTGTGTGTATACATACACATGCACCTATATACACATGCACATATATACATACATATACATATATACACACACACATACACACACACATTGCCAGTTCTGAGTATGGCTACCTTGAACTATGCTCTTTAGCTAACTCTTTTTGTATATATATATTTATATATTTGTATATATATAGTAATAAAGTACTAAACAATATATGTTAAATATCTAAACTCCCCAATATCAAGTTTTTCTGGAAACTTAATACCATCTTTTGCCCACCTTTCACACATCTGTCGATGTCTGTGAATGTTATGCCTCTTGACCACCGCCCCAGACGATGCCCTGTGAGAGGGGGCGCAATCTAGCTTCTTCTAGGTGTGTGAGATTTAAAATGCTAATGAGGCCTGGGTCACTCTCCCCCCCCCCCTTGCCCTAAGACTCCTGGTGAATATCCTCGGCAGCTGGCTTTGCTAAGCTTGCCAGGCTCCTCTGACTTGCCTTCTCAGACAGCAATTCCCCAACTCCTGCAAAGCTGCCTAATAAGGAACGTTCTCTTCCAGTCGTTTTCACTACAGGTTTTCACTGCGGGTTTTTTTCTTTTATTGCCACCTACAAAAACACTGCAAATCATGTCCACCTTATCCTCATTCAAGGCTGCCGATCTGTTTGGATCAGTGGTGCCAGCGTGGTGCAGTGGTTAAGAGCAGTGGACTCTAATCTAGAGAACTGGGTTTGATTCCCCACTCCTCCACGTGAGCTGACTCTTATCTAGGGGAACTGGATTTGTTTCCCACTCCTCCATATGAAGTTTGTTGGATGACCTTGGGCTAATTGCAGTTCTCTCACATACTGGGCGTCATGATTAAAGAGGACTTGACCTGGGGCGTACAGACTGCCGTGGTGGTTAAGAAGGCCCAGCAAAGACTGTACTATCTCAGACTTTTAAGGAAACAACAACTGGATGGAAAACTCCTGGTATCCTTTTACCGCTGTGCTATAGAGAGTGTCTTAACCTACTGCATCTGTGTATGGTTCTCCAGTTGCACAGTGGCAGATAGGAAGGTGCTCCAAAGGGTGATCACTACTGCACAGAGGATTATCGGCTGCCCTCTCCCCTCCTTGGAAGAACTCTATAATTCCTGAAGCCTAAAAAAAGCCCAAAATATTCTGAGAGACCCGTCTCATCCGGCACACTCTCTTTTTGAACTGTTACCATCCGGCAGACGATACAGGTCTATCAAAACTAGGACAAAGAGGCTTAGAGACAGCTTCTACTCTAGAGCTGTGGCTATGCTGAACTCCGCGACTTCATGTTGATGTGTTTGGGGCTGTGTAGGGTTGGGTGGAGGAAGGGGAAAGGGAGGATGGGGTATGAGTCTGAAATTGTGTGCATCGAGGAATGCTGCTGTAAATTTCGTTGTGCATGCACAATGACAATAAAATGCTTATGCTTATTCTTGCTCTCTTAGCCACACCTACCTCACAAGGTGGCTGTTGGCGGGAGAGGAAGGGAAGGAGTCTGTGGGCCACTTTGAGACTCCTTATGGTTGAGAAAAGTGGGATATAAATCCAAACTCTTCTGTTTTTCATCTGTGAACATCTCCCCCGAAAGCTCTAGCTCCCCCACCTTTTAGCTCACCAGTCACCATAGACTTGCCCGAATAACAGCCTTAGCTTCTGCTCTACAAAGGACTGTGACTTCTTTCACCCACCCACCCAGCTTCCTACCAGCAATCTAATTGGGGGGACAGGGTCACACACTGCAGAACCAGACATCTCTGGTAGGCAATTGAGCCTCCACCTCCTAGCAGCAATTTAATTGGGGTTGGGGAGGGGGGAAGGGCGTCATGCTGTGGTAGGAAACATCTGTTTTGTGCAATGGAACCTCCCTTCCCCCCCCCCACATACAGACCTGCTGACCCCGCTCTCTGCCCACTTCCTGCTTTGCTCTACCTCATAGGTGTCAAACTCACGGCCCTCCAGATGTTATGGACTACAGTTCCCATCATCCCCTGCCAACATCATGCTGGCAGGGGATGATGGGGACTGTAGTCCATAACATCTGGAGGGCCATGAGTTTGACACCTGTGCTCTACCTTAAGGAGTCTCAAAGCAGCTTACAGACTCCTCACAAGCAACAGGCCCCTTGTGAGATTGGTGGGGCCGAGAGAGTTCTGAGAGAACTGGGACTAGCCCAAAGTCACCCAGCAGGCTTCACGGGGAGCGGCGGAGAAACAAATCCAGTTCACCAGATAAGAGTCCCCTGCTCATGCGTGAGGAGTGGGGAATCAAACCCGGTTTTGCAGATTAGAGTCCCCTATTAGCGCCGCATTGACTCTACGCGGGGCCAGAAACCTCACGCACCCCCAGAGAAGTGATTCTTCACGAGCCCCCGGCTGCTTGCCTCCCGGGAACCAATGGCTGGGCAGCTGTGCGTGTCTTCTCTGTCACATGAGAACCACTCAAATGCAAAATTAACTGTCTTCTGTGCTTTCACTTTGGAACAAGGCTAGAATACTCTGAGAAATGGGGGAGCTCCTTGTGCGGAAGCGCTTCACTCCGATAAGAGCAGCAGACCTGGTTCTGCTGGAAATCGGGGTCATCCAAAGAAAGTCATGCTGGGGGGGGGGGGGGAACAGACCGACCAGCTTGACAGCGACCGCACTTGGAGTCCTGTGTCCAGTTCTGGTCTCCACATCTCAAAAAGGATATTGAGGAGATAGAAAAAGTGCAGAGAAGGGCAACGAGGATGATTGAGGGACTGGAGCACCTTCCCTATGAGGAGAGGCTGCAGCGTTTGGGACTCTTTAGTTTGGAGAGGAGACATCTGAGGGGGGATATGATTGAAGTCTATAAAATTATGCATGGGGTAGAAAATGTCGACAGAGAGAAATTTTTCTCTCTTTCTCACAATACTAGAACCAGGGGGCATTCATTGAAAATGCTGGGGGGAAGAATGAGGACTAATCAAAGGAAACACTTCTTCACAAAACGTGTGATTGGTGTTTGGAATATGCTGCCACAGGAGGTGGTGATGGCCACTAACCTGGATAGCTTTAAAAGGGGCTTGGACATATTTATGGAGGAGAAGTCGATCTATGGCTACCAATCTTGATCCTCCTTGATCTGAGATTGCAAATGCCTTAGCAGACCAGGTGATTGGGAGCAACAGCCGCAGAAGGCCCTTGCTTTCACATCCTGCATGTGAGCTCCCAAAGGCACCTGGTGGGCCACTGCGAGTAGCAGAGAGCTGGACTAGATGGACTCTGGTCTGATCCAGCAGGCAAGTTCTTATGTTCTTATGTTCTTATGCTCTTATGACAGGTTGGTTCAATGGATCAGGCACTTGAGTGAGGAGGATAGAAAACCCCTTTGATCTGGTGACATTGGAAGGCCCAGCTCTACTGGAGAGGCATCAACAACTGGTTGGGAGCTTTGATGGGACCTTTTCCTTCTCCATATTCTCATCTGCTGCAGGAAGAAGAGGAGGAGGAGGTGATATGTTTAGCCCACCTTTCTCTCCATGATTGCATCTTGCTGGGCACATCCCATGCCTGCCAGTGGGTACCGTCTGGAGGAAAGCGAAAGCGAGGTAGACCACGGAAGACATGGCACCAGACCTTCAAAGAAGATCAAAACTAGGCTCACATCTCATGGGACCAAGTTGAACTCGTCCTCGAAGCCAACTGAAATCACTGGAGAACTCTTGTTGCCCAACCTGCCCAGTTGCACAGGCGGAACTAAGCCTAAGTAAGTCTAAGTTCTCTCCTGTAAGGAGTCTCAAGAGAGGCTTGCAAACTCTTTCCCTTCCTCTCTCCACAACAGACACCTTGGCCCCTTCCGCACATGCAAAATAATGCGTTTTCAAACCACTTTCACAACTGTTTGCAAGTGGATGTTGCCATTCCGCACAGCTTCAAAGAGCACTGACAGCAGTTTGAAAGTGCATTATTCTGCATGTGCGGAATGAGCCAGAGCATAGACTTGTGACTGTGATTGTCTTAGACCCCAAGAAGATGTATAAGCTTTTGAGAGCCAAAGATATCTAACAGATATCTTGAAAGCTCATGTCCTGAAGATCTTTTGGACTCTAGGGTGCAACTGGATTTGGAGCTACCTGTTCTACTGCACTCAGATATGGTTACCAACTGAAACTATGTAAATGCAACTCTAGTCTCCAGTGTGTAGAGAGGTCTATGGGTCACTGGTGGAGCATTCTCTTTGCAACGACAAACCATCTATTACGATGAAAACCTGACACAGTTGTCATATGTTGGTTGGAACTTGAGGTCTCTTTCTTCCACTTTAGAAGCTGAATAAACATAATTCATACAACATATTTTTAAAAAAGCCTTGTGCAAATGAAGACCAAGAAGATAAATGTCCAAAAGCTACTGATTCAGAGATTTGAAACCATTATTGATGCGTGGTGTTTTTTTGGTAGGAGAATTGATATGTCATGTATAGTAGTCTCTGAGTAAGCTGTTGGAGATCTGACCCTCAAGGGTCTTAGGAACGTCCCCATGTAGACGTTGGAAGACAGGAACTATCTCACTGGGTTTTACACCCACAATGCCTTTCTTTGCCTTTCTGGGGAACATGTATCTCAACTCTACTGGATCCCTTCCCAGCTTGCAACCTACCACTCTGTTCAAGTGAATCTGAGGCCTTTTTTCTGGTCCAAGAACCCATCCTTCAATAGAAGACAGTGACACTCTTCCACACAAGGGCAGCAATCAAAGGACAAGGAAGGTTTCCCACTTGGCCGAGCAATGTAGTGGCATACAAGCCACAATCTTCAAGGTGGAAGGGTGAGGAAGAGGAAGAGGGTTACGCCACCATCTGTCAGGCCATCTGGTCTGGGCATTATCATCTCTCAAGGCTACTGGGCCTCCCTCCAGCAGCCGTGGCGTAGGAGGTTAAGAGCTCATGTATCTAATCTGGAGGAACTGGTTTGATTCCCAGCTCTGCCGCCTGAGCTATGGAGGCTTATCTGGGGAATTCAGATTAGCCTGGGCACTCCCACACATGCCAGCAGGGTGACCTTAGGCTAGTCACAGCTTCTCAGAGCTCTCTCAGCCCCACTTACCTCACAGGGTGTTTGTTGTGAGGGGGGAAGGGCAAGGAGATTGTAAGCCCCTTTGAGTCTCCTGCAAGAGAGAAAGGGGGGATAGAAATCCAAACTCCTCCTCCTCCTCCTCCTCCTCCTCCTCCTCCTCCTCCTCCTCCTCCTCCTCTTCTTCTTCTTCTTCTTCTTCCTCTTCTTCTTCTTCTTCTTCTTCTTCTTCTTCTTCTTCTTCTTCTTCTTCTTCTTCTTCTTCTTCTTCTTCTTCTTCTTCTTCTTCTTCTTCTTCTTCTTCTTCTTCTTCTTCTTCTTCTTCTTCTTCCTTTGCTTGCCGTACCTAGTTCAATAGAGCTTAACCATTTCTCCTTATCTGCCTTCTTGGAGGAGCAAACCGTCTGTACCAAACAATGCTGTTATTCTCACTGTCCTTTCACATGCTGATATTATGGGAATTCAAGAGTGGGACACCAGGGGTCGAACTGTACAGTATATACCAGGGGTGAGGAAGCCAAACCCCTCAGTTTCCGCTATCTGAACCCAGGATGACACAGTTCCAATAAAGCTCTTGAAACCTTCCTGCGTCTTGTTGATGACTGGAGTAACAGACCCCGGCACCGTTGCCTCTAAAGTGCCTCGAGAGGCACTTCAGCATTTGAGGCAGACCCAATCATTAAACTCCTCTCTGGTAGTGGAGAATGAAAACATCTGTAGACTGTGATGTATTAAAGATGCTCCTTATATTGGGGCCATTCATAATTGATGCCGACATTGCAATAAATAATACAGTGTCAGCTTCCTTAGATTATTGAAGATCATCTCGTGAGCTCATATATTTATGCTCTGCCAGTAATGGCAAGCGTGTCTTCTTCTAATTAAACACACAGAGCTCCCCCCCCCTCCCCCGCCGGTGTGTTTAAATAACACCACGGTTGTGCTACAAACGCGAAAATAATTTATGCAAAGAGGAGCGTGCGGCATTTGGCTCCCCCACCATCAGTCCCGTTTGGAGGAGGAAGTTGTGGGAAAGTTGTCGTTCCCTCGTGAATCACAGAATATCTGGGTGGATTCTGTGAAGGCCCAAAGCCTCAGAGACACCCTAGTGCAGTGATGGCGAACCTTTTCGAGACTGAGTGCCCAAATTGCAACCCAAAACCCACTTATTTATCGCAAAGGGCCAACATGGCAATTTGACCTGAATACTGAGGTTTTAGTTTAGAAAAAACTATTGGCTCCGAGGCGTCTGTTACTCAGGAGTAAGCTTGATGGTAGTCAGTGGGTTTGCTTTGAAGCAATCGTGCAATTCTTCCAACGGGTGAATCATGACCCCTAGCAGCAACTGAGCTTACTCCCAGTTAAAGGATCGTGCTGTAGTTCTTCACATGAGAATCAGTGGGGTTTAACAGCACTTAACAGGGTTACCTACACTGCTTCCCCAAAACTAGGTCTTAGGTTTAATGCTAATAATCAAGCCCAGTGGTCCAAGCCAGCCTAGATGTGTTTGAGGGGGGGGGGGGATTCTGTTTGCGTGTTCCCACAGAGAGGGCTCTGAGTGCCACCTCTGGCACCCGTGCCATAGGTTCGCCACCACTGCCCTAGTGAATGCTGATCGTCCCTTAAGTGACACTGGGAAGCAATCTGAAGGAGGTCTACTCAGAAGTAAGCCCTATTTTATTCAACAAGGCTTAACTGCAGAAAAGTAAACCCAGGATCATAGTCCTGACCAATATCGAACAAGTGGGAATGTAAACCAATGAATGCTGATGACCCCCAGAGTAATACGGCATTGTCCGTATGTTCATGGGGATATGCAACACTCTTTTAACAACTTCTGCATGTTGGCTGTCATGTTCAATGTGGACAGCTTTGGTTGGCTTTCTGTTCTTGTGCTGAAGTTAAGCGCAGGGTCTACTACAGTGATGGCGAACCTTTACGAGATCGAGTGCCCAAATTGCAACTCAAAACCGACTTATTCATCGCAAAGGGCCAACCCGGCAATTTAACCTGAATACTGAGGTTTTAGTTTAGGAAAACGGTTGGTTCGCCAGGCCACAAGTACTGAGTAAGTTTAGGCGTTCATAGGGTTCTATATCTCCAGATGCGTGGACTACAATTCCCATCAGCCCCTGCCAATTGGCCATGCTGGCAGGGGCTGATGGGAATTGTAGTCCATAACATCTGGAGTGCCAAAGGTTCGCCACCACGGCGGTAGTTGGTGTCTTTGCTTTGAAGCAACCATGCAACTCTTCCATCAGGTGAATCACTCCCCTAGGAGGATTTACTCAGGAGCAAGTCCCATTGCCAACAACTGAGATTACTCCCAGGTAAAGGATCGTGCTTTAGTTCTTCGCATGAAAAATCAGTGGGGTTTAATAGTGCTTAACAGGGTTACCTTCACTTCTTCCCCAAAACTAGGTCTTATGTTTAATGCTAATAATCGAGTCCAACGGCCCAGGCCAACCTAGATGTGTTGGGGGGGGGCGACTCTGTTTGCACGTGCCCACAGAGAGGGCTCTGAGTGCCACCTCTGGCACCTGTGCCGTAGGTTCGCCATCACTGGTCTACTAGCACCCCTGGAGCAGAGGGACAAGGGGCAGGACTGCAGTCAGAGCCCTGCTCACGACCTGAATTTGATCTCGATGGGAGAATTTGGCCCAAGGCTGACTCTGTCTCCCATCCTTCCAAGGTCAGTGAAATGAGGATCCAGCTTGTGAACCACCCCATGACACACAGCCTGCCTCGCAAACGGCTTTGGTTCTGGGTGCTTCAGAGAGCACAGCCACCAATATTTCCAGCCCAGGCACTGAGGGAGGCCCACCCGGCTGTCCTGGCCTCAGTGGAGGTGAGGGGCTCGGGGCAGCCTAGAGGGCCTTCCCTACAGTAGCTCCTGCACTGTGGAATGTCCTCCCACTAGACTAGAGGCCAGCCAGGTGCCTGCTCTCTTGGAGTTTGGCGTAGGAGGTGTAGGAGGTTAAGAGCTCGTGTATCTAATCTGGAGGAACCGGGTTTGATTCCCAGCTCTGCCGCCTGAGCTGTGGAGGCTTATCTGGGGAATTCAGATTAGCCTGTACACTCCCACACACGCCAGCTGAGTGACCTTGGGCTAGTCACAGCTTCTCGGAGCTCTCTCAGCCCCACCTACCTCACAGGGTGTTTGTTGTGAGGGGGGAAGGGCAAGGAGATTGTCAGCCCCTTTGAGTCTCCTGCAGGAGAGAAAGGGGGGATATAAATCCAAACTCTTCTTCTTCTCTATCCGGACATTTGGCTGATTCCCCCCTGAAGGGATGGGGGCAGTCCTCTCACTTTTGGAATTGGTTGCATGTTGGAGTTTTCGTGTAATGTTTTACGGCATTAGAATTTGTTTATAGTGGGTTTTGAAGGGCAAGAGGTGTATTTCTACATGATCCTGTTAGCAGAGTCACGAGGAGAAGGTGGCTGTGTGCACCACTTTATGATAGGAACAGTTATCTAGCTAAAGACCAGCCTTTTAACCTCAGAAACCATTAAACATAAGAGAGCTTTACTTAAACTGAGGAAGAAACAGACTATATACACAAACGAAGTATCACTTATATACAGATACATTCACAGTTCGTTGTTCGGTTACAATTTCAAGCATAGTCTACACTATTAAACATTTCAGTCAGAGCCTTTTGGTTGAACAGAACACATCTTCCCTCAGCAAGAGTCAGGGAGCAACTGTTTCCAACTGTCACCTTTAGAATGTTCGCAGAGATCTCCCAGAATTCCCTGCTGCTGCATGCAAGCAAGGCTGCAAAATCCAAAAGGTTTTTTTTTTTGGTCATATTGTGAGATTTTATTATGGCTTTTATTGTAACCTGCCCTGAGACTGTTATAAAGGGCAGGGTATAAACATACATATATACATACATGCATACATAAATGTCATGATGTGGCATGACCCCGTGGGTCTGTAATGACCCGGTGTTTGCACTGGGCACTCCCGTTACAAGTGATCACACAGGGTCACAAGCTAAAAAATCCTGTAACTGTAACATTATACTTCAGATTAATAACAATAACAATAACAACAACAACAATAACAATTGTTATTGTTATTATTGTAGATTTCACAGCTGCCAGATCTTTAGCTGGTTGTTGGCCTTCATTACAATTCGAGCCTCACCCAGAAGCCTAGGAATAATAAGAACAAGAACAACAACAAGAACAAGAACAACAAGAACAAGAACAACAAGAACAACAACAAGAACAACAACAAGAACAACTATCATCATCATCATCATCATCATCATCATCATCATCATCATCATCATCATCATCATCATCATCATCATCATCATCATCATCATCTTCTGAGGCCCCCTCCCCCAAAAGGCTCAGGGCTCAGGGCGACATACAACAAGAAGAATATACAAAACTTAAAACCCTCATTATTAATTAAAATACACAGATCCAGTAAAATTTGACAAGCATTGGGTTGATGGTGTATGCAAAAATATGCAAAAAAAAATCTACCAAAGACTGATGGCCTGCCTTAGAAGTACTGAGGACCTAGACATTTGGGGCAAAGGGCATAAGTATGATAAGAAAAGACAGATGGTGGAGAATCGGAAAAGCAGTCGCGCCAAGCCTCACCTCTGAACGGGAACAGAAGCACCTTCTGCGCTCCTCTTGACATTTTTGACAATGTTTACAGAAAAGGTAGACTAGGGCTGCCAGGTCAAACGTGGTGACTGCTGGGAAGGCTGGGGATGGAGACGTGAGAGACTGCAAAGTCAAGAAGCCTGCACAAGGTTGACTCAGCCTTCCATCCTTTTGAGGTAACCCAGCTTGCTGAGGATTTAGTGTAGACCACTGGGGAAGGAAATGGCAAACCACTTTGCAAAATATAGTCTGCCTAGTATATAGGAGGAACTCTTTGGTGACTCAGATAAAGCAGGGCGATCAACCCCTGCCAGCATGGTCAATTGGCCATGCTGGCAGGGGCTGATGGGAATTGTAGTCCATAACATCTGGAGTGCCAAAGGTTCACCACCATTTACCCCATTTACCTTTAGCACTTCTTGTACTTCATTGGGGGGGGGGGATTAATACACATTTTTAAGCCACCCATTTTCGGGGAGTATGAACAGCTTGACTAGATCATTTTGTATGATTAAGGTGTGCGCACGTGTGTTTTTTTGTAAAGCCAAATTGAACACATATTTATTCATGGGGTTTAAAACATGAGTCTTTTATTGATCCAAGAATCCGGCATGGTTGCAAAGGAACCGTAACACATGGGGAGTTTTCTTCTGTGACTATTTCAGAATTCATGCGTTTCTGGCTATTAAAATGCATACGATGCATTCCCCAGACCAAATCCAGCTACTTCAGAGACAGAGGAGTCCATAAGGGAGTGTACATTTATGGTTTTTTAAAATATATTTTAATATATTTTAATTTTCCCCAATTTCTCATAATAGCTTGTGAATAAAATCAAAGGATTCTGTTTTACAAGTGTAACAAAATTAGCAATTAAAAATGATGAGGTGGAAAACAACCGACCAACCATGCAATCCATGATTTCAGTCTAGGAGGAGGAGTTTTCCTTTCCTTCAATTGGCAGGCAGAAGGGAGAGGCTATTTAGAACCTCTTGATAATAACGAGATCTACCAGACCATGGCCACACAGCCTGGAAAACCCACCAGAACCAGTTCAGACTTGATTTGATCTAGAACCCATGGAGTTGTCTTCTTTGTGGTCTGCAATGGAGATTCACAGGGGGGGCTGTGTGTGTTTCATGTGTTGTCAAGTCTCTTCTGTGACCCTCCAAATCCATGTCCTCCTAAATGTCCTGTCCTTAATAGCCTTGGCCAGGTTTTGCAAACAGAGGGGCATGCCCATCTCATGTGGGTATTCGTCTTTTCCCACTGCCTTTAACTTTTCCTAGCATTATTGTCTTTTCCAGCGAGTCTGGATTTCTCATGATCTGACCACAGTATGGTAGCCTCAGTTTAGTCACTTCAGTGACAGTTCAGACTTGTCGAAGGCTTTCACGGCCAGATTCAACTGGTTGTGGTGGGTTTTCCCGGGCGGTGTAAACAGACTTCTCTCTGTGATACACCTCTGAAGATGCCAGCCACAGATGCAGGCGAAAGGTTAGGAACGAGATCTACCAGACCACGGCCACACAGCCTGGAAAATCCACCAGAACCAGTTCAGACTTGATTTGATCTAGTACCCATGGAGTTGTCTTCTTTGTGGTCTGCAAAACTCTCACCCAGCACCACATTTCGAAGGAATCTACTTCCTTCCTGTCAGCTTCCTTCAGCATCCAACAGGCCAACACATAGTTCCATTCTGCAAGCACAGTGACCTTGTGTAAGCCTGTGGCCCTGGTGACCCGCTTGGGACTGCTGGTTTGAGTGAAGGTCGAAGGGACCACACCTTGGAACTCTGGAACTCTCACTCTTTACTGTGGTCTCAAGGTGGGGTGCAATAAAAACCATACGAAATCCAGCAAAGGTCAAATCATAATAAAACCCCATCCTAAAAACCCTAAAACAATCTAAGACCTCACCTACCCACCCCACCCACCCATAAAAGGGAGGGGTGTAGGGACACCTCTGGCTCCACCTCTTGGCGGGGGGGGGGGAGAGGATCAGCCTACTTCAGTTTTAAGAATGGTGAGTGTTGAGCGTTCAATGAGAAAATGAGGTCTCATTAAAATGAGGTCTCCCCTTTTATATCAAGTTGTAACTATTCAATAATTATATTGAGTTATTAGGCACTTAAGAGAATATATTAACTATGAAGTAACAATCTTATAGAAGTTTACATGTAATTAATTTGGTGATTAAACAACACACAGTGCATTGTCCCGTTGTTCCCATTAGGATAGTTATAATATAACCTCTCTGTGTGCTGGAACATGATTTTCTTTTTGTACATTGGATGTTGCTTCGTGTTGCCTATTTTTTAAAATTCTAGTGGTCTAAAACATTCCAGCAATCAAGTAATTAAGATTTCAAGTTCCGGTTCCGGCTGCCGTTCCGTGCGGTCGCTCCCTGATGAGCTCCTCCGCATTTTTAAGATAAGTTTTAAAAAGTTCTTTTACCTCACTCACTTTTTATGTACTAGCACTTCCTTTTAATCTAAAATTGTTTTATCATTCTTGCTTAATGCTGGCGACATGCCAGTTGCACTCATTTGACTGGGCTCCGTGTTACTTGAGTCTCTTTTAAAACTTTTAAACCTACTATCTTCTAGCTATTATTGGCTTTTAATTTAGTTTAGCTTCAGTATATTGTAACTTCTAAGAACTTTATTGCTGGGCTTGATACCAGTGTCCTTTTATTAGGGTAATTAGAGTCCGTTTAACTTTTTTAAAATTAAGATTTCCCAAAGGCAATAAGGTCCAAAAAGGACGGACAAAAGGTGGTATCGAAAGATAAACCAAATAGCAGATGGCTTGAAGAAGAAGAAGAAGAGTTTGGATTTATATCCCAACTTTCTCTCCTGTAAAGCAGACTCAAGATGGCTTACAAGCTCCTTTCCCTTCCTCTCCCCTCAACAGACACCTTGTGAGGTAGGTGAGGCTGACAGAGTTCTGAGAGAACTGTGACACTAGCCCAAGGTCACCCAGCAGAAATGTAGGAGTGGGGAAACAAATCTGTTTCACCAGATAAGCCTCTGCCATTCATGTGGAGGAGTGGGGAATCAAATCTCCAGATTACAATCCACCTGCTCTTAACTACTACACCCACCTGCTCTTAACCACTCAAACTCTGAATTAGAAGGACTGCGTTTACAGAAAAAAGATTTCGTGTTTACCTTGTATAAACATGGGAGTCATCGGATGTTCGAGTCAGAACAATCAGTGTTCTTTTGGGTGCTGTGTGGTTTCCGGGCTGTATGGCCGTGTTCTAGCATCATTCTCTCCTGACGTTTCGCCTGCATCTGTGGCTGGCATCTTCAGAGGATCTGATGTAGGGAAAGCAAGTGGAGTATATATCTGTTGGAGTGTCCAGGGTGGGTGGAGAAACCTTGTCTGTGCGTAACAAAGAAGGCAACCAGGTCAATAGTTGAGGGCATCTGAATAGAAGTATGAGTAGCAATGAAGACTATAGCATGGGCGTAACACTGGAGATAGCAAGGTCACTGGTGGGAGCATCTGAATAGAAGTATCCTGGCCTTTGTTTCTTTTGTCTATGGTCATCCTGTGTTTGTGTGGAGCTGGTTAGACACTGTCTTGACTCTAGTATTTTTCAACACTGGCTTTCCCTACATCAGATCCTCTGAAGATGCCAGCCACAGATGCAGGCGAAACGTCAGGAGAGAATGCTGCTAGAACACGGCCATACAGCCCGGAAACCACACAGCACCCAAGTGATTCCAGCCGTGAAAGCCTTCGACAATACAATCAGTGTTCTTATTTAGCACCTAGAATCCAGCCAAAATTTTATTCGATATCACAGCCGACACAACTGATTTTCTTAGAACAGTTATGCATCGCATCATGGAACTGCTGTCCGTAGTTCTGAAATGCTAACAGAAACACCTCTGGAAATCCCAGAAGGGATTCAGCCTCAATACCCATTGCTCACCTTTAGCTGTAAGGCTGTTGACCCTCCAAAAGAAACTGACCTGGAATTGGTCCCCCATTGATTTCAACGGTATTTCTTCCTAGGTACATATCTTTGAGATTAGAATATGCATCGGAAACCCACCGGCACAATCCTAGATAGAGTTACACCTTTCTAAACCTACTGATTTAGGAATGACTGGGACTGAGTCCTGGTGGGTGAAGTCGGAGCCATTTCGATTTACATCAGAGATTTGCCCTCAGTGGCTTCCAGAGGGCTGAAGTTGCCTCTGCCAGCAACCAAGAATTATCTGATGCTGGATGTCTTGTGTACCACCCCACCAAACAGGAAGATCCAGTAACTGCAGGCCGTTCACCTGCCAGGGCTCTCCTGACCCAAGCACTCTGACTTAAACATGGGAATCTTTTCCCCAATCAGCCTTTACTGATATGAACATTGGAAGATTTCAACAGGACCACACAAGCGGTGCGTCTAGTGCAGAATTCCATCGCATACAGTGGCCAACCAGTTCCATTGCCAGTCACCACAATGCTCTGCCTCACCAAAAGGGAAAAAAAATAACTTCATTTGACACATGCTGGACTATCTTTCTTTCAGAATGCTCCATTTGGACCCTAGTGCCTACCTAGTTCTGGTAAGCGCCTGCCTAGTTCTGCTAACAGAAATAAGTAGGCACTGGGACCCAAATGAAAAATTCGAAAACAAAGGCTGATTCTGCATGGGCCAAAAACAGCAGTGTGAAAATGGTGTGAAAAAGGTGTAAAAGGGTTTATACTGTTTTCACACCGTTTTCACACCACTGTTTTTGGCCCATGCGGAATCAGCCAAAGACTGTCCAGCATGGGGTGACTGAAGTTACAATTTTGTTTTTTTTCTTTTGGTGAGAGCTGACCCCCCTCTCTGTTTCCTTTCCCCTATCAAAACCTAGCTGGTATTTACCTCTGGGCAGGGATCCATTGTGGCTTCTTCATTGTGGCACCAGGCCACTGGAAAAGAAGAAGAAGAAGAAGAAGAAGAAGAAGAAGAAGAAGAAGAAGAAGAAGAAGAAGAAGAAGAAGAAGAAGAAGAAGAAGAAGAAGAAGAAGAAGAAGAAGAAGAAGAAGAAGAAGAGGAGGAGGAGGAGGAGGAGGAGGAGGAGGAGGAGGAGGAGGAGGAGTTTGGATTTATATCCCCCTTTCTCTCCTATAGGAGACTCAAAGGGGCTTACAATCTCCTTGCCCTTCCCCCCTCACAACAAACACCCTGTGAGGTGGGTGGGGCTGAGAGAGCTCTGAAAAGCTGTGACTAGCCCAAGGTCACCCAGCTGACGTGTGTGGGAGTGCACAGGCTAATCTGAATTCCCCAAATAAACCTCCACAGCTCAGATGGCCGAGCGAGGAATCAAACCCAGTTCCTCCAGATTAGAATGCATCTGCTCTTAACCACTACGTCACCGCTGCTCCTGGTGGCAGGCTGGTGGTGGCAGGATCCCAGACAAAAGGAAGAGCTGCCAGATAAATGACTCAAAACCTACCCCTGGCCCAACTTTCAATAGCATTTCTCGGGACACGCGGAACCTGCTGAGTTATTACAGCACCACTTGGCTTGCTGCAGGTTCACTAAATCTCTTTCCCTTTCTTCAGGCTGCCCTTGAGCTAGTTTGGAAGTTTGCAACAGACCGTGGGAGTAGAAAAGAGGCTGAGAGCCCTTGCTGGGCTGGTGTCCTTGCCTGTGTTTTCTGCAACAGGAGCTGGCTGGTGGACACATCCAATTCCCCCCCGCCCTGCCCCCATGTCCGCCCAAGAGTTGTTGGTTTGTTGAGCGCCTTGGCTGAATCGGCCACGGTCTCTTGTCTTCCAAGGGAGCTGTCCATTCAGCACCACCAACCCACGTGGCATCTGCCCGCGAAAAAACAAAAGGATTGAAATATTAATTAAAGAGAGAAGGGTGGGGGGGAAAGGAGTGAAAGAGGCAATCTGTTCAATCCGATGCCTGCAGGCAAGTTCTAACGGAAACCACATATGCTTCCTCTCTTCCCCTCCCCAAGAAATCTTCATTTGGGTATTAAAATACTTAAAAAGGATTAGTCATTAAATACTTGCACATTTTGGGTTTAATTTGCTCCAAACTCTGTGTCACAGGGTTACATCAGAAAGCGAAGAGTTTTAATCTCCCCGGCAGTATTTACCGTGATGTTTCATTTCTTCTGCCGCTTTTTTTACCAGGATCATATTCTGATCCCATGTGTCCAAGGGAAGGAGGCTGGGGGGCTGGGAAAGGGGGGGGGGGTGATTGCTGACTGATGGCGGGGAAATATCAAAGGGCCTTTTCAAGTCAAACAAAAAGGATTAATGGGAATCAGGTGTTCCCTGTAGCAGCCTGACGCCTGTCTCTTACTGATGACGGGAAGACAGTGTGGTGGAGTGGGTAGAATGGAGTTAGACGCACAAGGAGATTTGGCGTTCTGCTCCAAGAAGGTGTTCTGGAAAGGTCGTCATCTTTTTTCCACCTCCGATTTTAACCCTTCCTCGCCCAGCTGTCCCCCCAGAAAGGTGATCCAGGCTGTAGGTTCTTCCAAAGTGCTGCTACATTGACTGTGAGTTTTCCAGGCTGTGTGGCATTGCTCTGATAGTTTTTGCGTGTGATTTTTCACCTGCATCTATGACTGGAATCATTAGAGGCATGTCACAGTAAGATGTGTCACAAAGAGGAACACATCTTACCATGACATGCCTCTGAAGATGCCAGCCCTAGAAGCAGGCAAAACATTAGAAGCAAGAAAACCTACTAGACTATGGCTTGACAGCCCCGAAAACCCACAACAGCCAGTTGATTCCAGCCAAGAAAGCCTTCGACGTTGCTGATACATTGTTTTGTCTCTCAAGCGGACATGTAGAGTTTGATATTACTCCAGATATGTCTGGTGGTTGCTACACCCTTGATTTACCAAGGAAAACATACAAAGGTCTTACAAGGCATTTTGAAATGGAAAACTGGGGTTTTTGACATTGAGGTATGTGTGCTTTTAATTCATGCTTGTGACACATATAGCTCACTGAGATCTAGAGAATCCTGTCCTGCAGAGCTCACCCTAGCCCAATCATGTCAAATATCAACATTTAAGCAGGTTTGGCCCCAGTTAGTCCTGGCATGGCAGTCCACCAAGGAAATCCAGGGTTGCTATTCAGATTCAGACTATGGCAAACTACCTCTGCCCTGACCTGGAAGGCCCAGGTTAGCTTTATCTCAACTGTTCTCAGAAGCTAAGCAAGATCAATCCTGGTTAGTTCTTGGATGGAAGACCATCAAGGAAATCCAGGGTTGCTATTCAGATTCAGGCTACGGCAAACCACCACTGCCCTGACCTGGAAGGCCCAGGTTAGCCTGATCTCAACTGTTCTCAGAAGCCAAGCAAGATCAGCCTTGGTTAGTATGGGGGACTACCAAGGAAGTCCAGGTTTGTTATGGAGAGGCAGTCAGTGGTAAACCACCTCTCACTGTCCCTTGCCTTGAAAACCTGATGGGGTGTGCTGTAAGTTAGCTTTAACTTGACAGCAGCAGCAACAACAACAAAATCTATTGAAGCTTCATCCCTGGGGACTGATCTTGAATCATTTTTTCCTCGAGGGGTATCGCAACTAACAAGTGGTTACAAAGCAGAGTAGAGTCATGTCTAACATTCTGTTCTCTTTGACATGAAAAAAAGACAACAACCAAATGACAGAATGGATCCATATAGGTGGCACACGATAAATGAGCCAACTTGAAACACGTTACAAATAGTAAAATGTTTTCATTACCTGGTTCATTGGGGTTGAGGCTGCGGCTCTTCCCCTTTTGGTTTTGCTTCTTTGAGATGACAACATGCTCAAGTTTGCTCCTATTCAGGACTGACTTTTTCTTAGGCTCATTCGCACATGCAGAATAATGCACTTTCAAACTGCTTTCAATGCTCTTTGAAGCAGTACGGAATAGCAAAATCCACTTGCAAACAGTTGTGAAAGTGGTTTGAAAACGCATTATTTTGCGTGTGCGGAAGGGGCCTTAGATGTCAGAAGAATCTGCCCCAATCTTAGATTGACTGCTGACTTGATGGAGTGCATCATTTTTACTGGGTAGGCGTATAGAAAGTACAACAGTAGTAACTACACCCTGGCGTACATACACTCAATATTAGAGTACAAATATTTCTTTTAGGCTGTTGACAAAGCATAATTTAGTAAGTGTGTATGGGGTGAGCATTTATAAAGTAGAGGGATAATATTTCAGATGTTATGTACCTGTCTTCTGATATTATATCTATCCTTGCAGATTGACTTGAGAAAGAACATGATTTTGAAATAAAACCAAATCCGGAGGTTTTATAGCCTCGGCTTCAGCTTATAAACCTCTACTACATTACTCATTGCTTCACCTGTTTGATAGAATTGCACATTGAGACTGTATGCATAACTTATTTTTTGTACTGTACTCTAATATTGAGTGTATGTACACCAGGGTGTAGTTACTACCGTTGGGCTTGATGGAGTGGGCTGTCTCTGTAATGGGAAGCTTCCAGAATTACCTGTAGTTCATCTTCTTCATGCTGATACCATTAGGAAGTTTTGCTAATGGAAGTAGATTTATGGATGTATAGATCACAGTGGAGCACGCTTAGCATTCTGTTCTTTGTAAGCGCCATCAATCCCCGTTTTCATCAATGCCACAGATCTGTATAAAGCTTAGTATCAATGAGGGCGGTTGTGCAAACCAAGCCATAAGATCTAGACTGCCAGCATTTGCTCCAGGACTCGACTGGGACCCGTCCCACACGACAGTGTTTAGATCTTCTTGGCAGAGCTGCGTCAACCTTCTGCCAGAACTGGGGACCAACGAGTCTTTCTGAACGTGTTTTGTACCCTGTTCTGGCAATGCGAAGTTTACAGCACACTTTTTGACAACAACCTGTGCCCCTTGGTGAATCTTGGTGAATTCTGCAGGGCCTGTAAAACAGTTCTGTTCCACCGGGCCTTTGGTGAGGCCAGCCACGGATTCCCCCTCTAGGATGCCCTTGTGTTGCGTGCCATCATTGGCACGCCTGATATACTATTTAATCAGTACTGTCCCCTCCCGGCCTTGGGATCGGGCGCCATCTATTATTGCTGCTGCTGTGTTTTATGGTTATAAATTTGTAAATTGTTTAAATTACCTTTGTTTTTATGTGTACAGTGTTGTTTTTAGCCTGCTGTGCTTAATGTTATTATGTATTGTTGTTGCAGGCCTGCTGTACACCGCCCAGAGCCCTTTGGGGATGGGCGGTTTAAAATCTAATAGATAGATAGATAGATAGATAGATAGATAGATAGATAGATAGATAGATAGATAGATAGATAGATAGATAGATAGATAGATAGATAGATAGATAGATAGATAGATAGATAGATAGATAGATAGATAGATAGATAGATAGATAGATAGATCTGCCCACTTCTCTCTTTGAGTTGAAGTTCTATGAGGACAAGTGAAAACAAATGTTATGAATAAGGAAAAAGTGTTTCCCACAGAGTAAGCACGTAAGAGAACACTGCCATGTGTACCAGCAGCCTTTGAGTCACCTGTCCTTCACAGATACCCAGTTATGGCACATTAAGTCAAGAATGGGTCAGTCTAGTCCAGGGGTCTAGTCCTATGGCCCTCCAGATGTTCATAGACTACAATTCCCATGAGCCCTAACATTTGGCCATGCTGGCAGGGGCTGATGGGAATTGTAGTCCATGAACATCTGGAGGGCCATAGTTTGAAGACCCCTGGTCTAGTCCATAGGTGTCAAACTCACGGCCCTCCAGATGTTATGGACTACAGTTCCCATCAGCCCCTGCCAGCATGATGCTGGCAGGGGATGATGGGAACTGTAGTCCATAACATCTGGAGAGCTGTGAGTTTGACACCTGTGGTCTAGTCCAGTGTTGATGGAAGCTAAGCAGGGTTGGCCCTGGCTAGCACTTGGATGGGAGACCAGGCTGTCAAAGCAACCACCTGTGCCCTGATCCGGATGGCCCAGGCTAGGCTGATCTCATCAGATCTTGGAAGCTGAGCAGGATTAGCTCTTGATAATATTTGGATGAGATACCACAGACATTGTCCAGGGTTGTGACATCGAGGCAGGCAATGGCAAACCACCTCTGAAAATCTCTTGCATTGAAAACCCTACAGATCTACCAGTCGGGCTGTAACTTGGTGGCAAAGTGATGTAACTGACAACTCTCTGCTCTTTGACAGTACCTCAAAATTTATCACAGTGATGGCAGACCTTTTTGAGACCGAGTGCCCAAACTACAACCCCAAAACCCACTTATTTATCGCAAAGTGCCAACACGGCAATTTAACCTGAATACTGAGGTTTTAGTTAAGAAAAAATGGTTGGCTCTGAGGTGTGCGTTACTCGGGAGTAAGCTTGGTGGTAGCTGATGGCTTTGCTTTGAAGCAACCATGCAACTCTTCGAACGGGTGAATCACGACCCTAGGAGGGTTTACTCAGAAGCAAGCCCCATTGCCAACAACTGAGCTTACTCCCAGGTAAAGGATCACGTTTTAGTTCTTCGCATGGAAATAATTGGGTTTAACAGTGCTTAACAGGGTTACCTATACTGCTTCCCCAAAACTAGGTCTTAGGTTTAATGCTAATAATTGAGCCCAGTGGCCCAGGCCAGCCAAGATGTGTGTTGGGGGGATTTCCCCCCCACATGATGAACTCTTTTTGTGCGTGCCCACAGAGAGAGCTCTGAGTGCCACCTCTGGCACCCGTGCCATAGGTTCGCCATCACTGATCTATCACCACAGGTGGTTCACTCCTCCGTACTCACTGTAGGGCCAGCTTGGAAGCAATTCACTCTGCCAAAAGACGAATCTTTGGCAAGGTCATCTTGCTTTGTGTGTTGGGTATGAGCCAAGGACATACCGTGTTTCCCCGAAAAAAAGACAGTCTTATATTAATTTTTGCTCCCAAAGATGCGCTATGTTTTATTTTCAGGGGATGTCTTATTTTTCCACTCCACAGCTGCATGCTCTGGGGTTCTGTTCGGCGGACATGCTTCCAAACAAAAACTTTGCTACGTCTTACTTTCGGGGGATGCTTTATATTTAGCACTTCAGCAAAACCTCTATGCCTTATTTTCAGGGGATGTCTTATTTTGGGGGAAACAGGGTAGGTAAGGGGGGTTCCCAGGTTCAACCCCCCCCAATCCATGCCTGAAGCTCCGCCCCCGTTTGTGGGTTTTTTGGTATTTTTAAGTGGTTTTTTTTCAGTTTTTGGCCAACCGGGGGCTCAATTTTTAGGCTAGCAGCACCACAATTTCAGGGATTTTTTGGGAGACTCTCCTGATGTTACCACCCAGTTTTGGTGAAGTTTGGTTCAGGGGGTCCAAAGGTATGGACGCCCCAAAGGGGACACCCCGTCCCCTATTGTTTCCAATGGGAGCTAATAGAAGATGGGGCTACACCTTTGAGGGTCCGTAACTTTGGACCCCCTGAAAACTTGGATTTAAAACAATAGTCCAATTGTCTGACCGTGGGGTGGGGGGGAAAGCCCTCATTTCATTTGAATGCAGATGGATCTTTTCATTTTATAACTGCTTCTTTTAATCTACTGGATTCTTTCCTTTCCAGGTATTTGGCAGCTGGGAAAGGAGTGGTGGTTCTAAAGTCTTAGATGTTGCTCCCATGTTCCATTTTTTTTTATTTGAGGAATGCTGGAATAAATCCTGCACCACACATAAAGCGCTTTTTTCAATCACACTGTTGTGCTTTTCTTCCTTTCTCCAAAGTCAGAAACTCTTTTTCTCATATTCAAAGCGTTAAGCGGTGCGGCCCAGGGGAACGCTCGGATAAGGATTAGATGAGAGAGTTACATTGGGGCACAAATTCGGGTCACATCATATCAAACTGAAAGCAACAGGCCGGCAATGGGTTTGGCTAATAAGGTTGGTACACAATCATTTAAAATGTGAAGGGAAGGATTCACCTTGAAATGTGAAGGGAAGGAGAAAAAACGGGGGGAAAGGCTTTCCTGCGAAGCACGTGACCATAATTTTTGAATTCAAATATTTTAATTGTTTACTATTTCATCATTTATTTAAAACATTAATTTGCCACCTTTCTCCCTTAAGAACTCTAGGCAGCTCCCAACAGGTCTTTTTTGCACACTAAACATACCATTACCATATTTTCAAAGCGTTCTTGATCTCATCATTTACAACGAAGTATGTCCTCCAAACCTCCAAATATTGTTTTTTGGTGTCTGTCCTTCCTTCCTTGCTTCCTTGCTTCCTTGCTTCCTTGCTTGCTTGCTTGCTTGCTTGCTTGCTTGCTTGCTTGCTTGCTTGCTTGCTTGCTTGCTTGCTTGCTTGCTTGCTTGCTTGCTTGCTTCCTTCCTTCCTTCCTTCCTTCCTTCCTTCCTTCCTTCCTTCCTTCCTTCCTTCCTTCCTTCCTTCCTTCCTTCCTTCCTTCCTTCCTTCCTTCCTTCCTTCCTTCCTTCCTTCCTTCCTTCATTCATTCATTCATTCATTCCTATATGGAGAACCATGCCTGATTCCACACTCCTAAACATGATTCCTATCTGGGGAATTGGATTTGTTTCCCCATTCCTGCACGTAAGTTCTCTCAGAACTCTCTCAACCCCACCTACCTCACAAGGTTTCGGTTCTGGGAAGAGGAAGGAAGAAGGAATGTGTAAGTCACTTTGAGACTCCTTCAGGACAGAAAGGTGGGGTACAAATCCAAACTCCTCCTCCTCCACCTCCCTTCCTTTTTCTGTCTTTCTGCTTTTTTCATACATTCAAAGCATCACTGATTTGTTGGTCTCCAAAAATGGAACTGGAGGGGGGGAAAAGGCAAGAAACTTGAACTCAAGAGGAAAGGGGTGGAAAGATGAGGGTCACAAATGGCCAATCAAGCACTGAAGGAGAGGTTTAATGACTGCACAGGGGATATGGAGAATGGCTAAGGTGACCAGGTGGTCACCTTTGTGAACTGGGACGGGGGTAGGCGGCCACGGGGGCGCGCAGCCGCAGGAGCGCACTGCCTTCTGGGGCTTGCCGTTTCCCGCCCTGTGACAGGGCGGGAAACAGCAAGCCCCAGAAGGCCGTGCTCCTGCGGCCGTGCGCGCGGGAGGCTGCCGCACTGCCTTGTGCCCCAGAAGGCAGTGCGGCAGCCTCCCAAAAATTGGGACCATTGAGATAACCCGTGGGACGCGGGACAAATTGCTTGAAGGCGGGACTGTCCCGCCAAAAGCGGGACGTCTGGTCAGCCTGAGAATGGCCCACTGTTTTGGCAGGAAAAAAGAACATTTCAGTATGATTGCACTGTGAGGAAAACTAGCTCGGAAACATTTCAGCGAGAAGCATCTTCAAAAAGGGCTTTCAGAAACAGCAGAGAATGTGCTGCTTGGAAATGTTTCTGAAACCAAATGGGAGAAAAAAAACCTGTGGAAGTTCACAGAGGAATCGTTTTATTCTCACCCTGGGAATGTTGGGACTTGTGTGCAAGAGGCCCTAGATTAACCGTGCAACCTTCCAGTGTAAGTTCCATTCCTTTCAACTCCACATGGGATTGCACTGAAAAGCATGTAAAATGAAATTAATTAAAAACAGAAAACTTCAAAGTTATTTATTTTATTTTATTAAATTTGTATCTTGCTGTTCCCGACCAGGGTCAGGCTGAGTGTGGCCCACAGAGTTCAAAATATAACAATACAAAACATAAATCACTATAGCTAAACCCACAACCCTGGAATGGCAACAGAGCGAATTTCCAACTTACCAAATTAAAGTCACAACTCAAGATTGCTAGTAATCATAGCCAAATGCAGTCCTAAAATGACACCATCATTATTTTGTGTGTTCATCCAAATTCTCATGGAGGAGAAAAAGGTGAGTCTAGGACTCCGTGGTGGTGAACCTTTGGCACTCCAGATGTTATGGACTACAATTCCCATCAGCCCCTGCCAGCATGGCCGATTCAAAATGGTTCGAGGGTCTGCCTGCCTGCCAGTGGATTTTGGTGTTTACATCAAAATCTAATACTGATAATGAGGGGAGATTTTATTATGAAAAATCTGTCTCCTGAAAATGTTTTGGGTCTCAAAGGTGATACTCAATTTGAAGCTAATAGCGATTCTACTGCCGACCAACTCAGCTACCATTTGAAATCTCTCTCTCTCTCTCTCTCTCTCTCTCTCTCTCTCTCTCTCTGAATGCGTGTCTGTGTTGTTGTCGGGATCTGCACCTGGTGATTGAGGAGCAGATCCAGCCAATTGCATCACAGCAATTTATATTGCTCTAGATCGCATCTAGGCAACAGAGGGGTGTTTTCACTTCAGTGTAATTGTGACAAGATATATGTAACCAGCCTGTACAGGGTCTTTCCTCTCTCTACTGATCTTTATGGCTTGACACTGATTGTAGATAACTAGGCTAGTGACCCTGGCGCCTGTTGCTCTGTAGGGGTAGGAGCCAGGCGGCTATATTGATCCCTATCATGGCTTTGGGGCACCTAGCTTCAAAATAACTCTTTTCAAGCTTTCTCTGGGAAAACAGGGAGGGATGGACAGATCGGGAGAAAAAGAGACTTGGGCAAGCCACTTCTGGCAGAACTGGCTTTCTCAAGCTGGGCACTCCATTACCTTTCAATAAACACCTGGGCAGGTGTTGCCCCAGGTATCATTTTCTTTGGGTTTGCCTCTGGCTGGGGGTAATCGGCCTTGTACTCTGCATAAAACGTTCCCCCGGAGCCTTGTCAATTTCAACAGACTCCCAATCCCAAGATTCACTATCCCTCGGCTTTACAATAAACTAAACTGCACAAAGGTAAAGAAGAAGAAGAAGAAGAAGAAGAAGAAGAAGAAGAAGAAGAAGAAGAAGAAGAAGAAGAAGAAGAAGAAGAAGAAGAAGAAGAAGAAGAAGAAGAGGAGGAGGAGGAGGAGGAGGAGGAGGAGGAGGAGGAGGAGTTTGGATTTATATCCCCCCTTTCTCTCCTGCAGGAGACTCAAAGAGGCTTACAATCTCCTTGCCCTTCCCCCCTCACAACAAACACCCTGTGAGGTGGGTGGGGCTGAGAGAGCTCCGAGAAGCTGTGACTAGCCCAAGGTCACCCAGTTGGCGTGTGTGGGAGTGCATAGGCTAATCTGAATTCCCCAGATAAGCCTCCACAGCTCAGGCGGCAGAGCTGGGAATCAAACCCGGTTCCTCCAGATTAGATACATGAGCTCTTAACCTCCCACGCCACTGCTGCTTAACCTCCTACGCCACCTCTACTTGAAATCCTGAGAGCCAGATAGGTGTGGTGGTTAAGGTGTATGACTAAAACAAATTCCCATTCGTGCCATGGGTCCTTGCTGGGTGGAACATCTGCTTTGGTCTTAAGTTCAAATATCAGTGCCTCCAGTTAAAAAATAAATCAGTTACGAGGCGATACAAAATAGAAGAAGAAGAGACTCAAAGGGGCTTACAATCTCCTTTCCCTTCCCCCCTCACAACAAACACCCTGTGAGGTGGGTGGGGCTGAGAGAGCTCCGAGAAGCTGTGACTAGCCCAAGGTCACCCAGCTGGCATGTGTGGGAGTGTACAGGCTAATCTGAATTCCCCAGATAAGCCTCCATAGCTCAGGCGGCAGAGCGGGGAATCAAACCCCCCAGATTAGATACATGAGTTCTTAACCTCCTACGCCACTGCTGATATGCAAATTGATATGCAAATTGAGTATCTATGTGAGCCTATGACCATTCATATCATGCCAGTAGACCCAATAACTTTCAATTATGGAAACAGTTCAGACACCCCCCACCCCACCCCCCACCCCAGTTTATTTTCAGCTCATTTTGTGGGAATGCAGCTCTGCCTACTTTCTCAGTATGGTCATTTGGAGTCTCAGTCTTGCCCCCATTTCTCCAAGATCTCCAAGATCTCCAAGATATAATTCATGCTCATTATTGTCTCCTTCAAAAACAGAGGGTGTCTCATCAAGTGCCATCGACAGACAGCACAGATATTTTTTTTGAAAGAATCCAGTGGGGGAACCTCCAAAAACTTCTGATCTTTCATGTGACTTTGCTAGTTTCTCATGTCTACATCTATAAAAGGAAAGCTTGGGTGCAATATGGACACCTTTGCCAGTACGCTGAGAACAGAGCAATGTTCTTTGAGGAGCTCAGATCTGCTGCGTCAATTTTGTCAAGCAGGCGCTCAGCCCCTTCCGCACGGGCAGAAGAATGCACTTTCGATCCACTTTCACAATTGGTGGCAAGTGGATTTTGCTATTTTGCACAGCTCCAAAGTGCATTCGAAGTGGATTGAAAGCGCATTAGCCTGCATGTGCGGAAGGGGCCACAACGACAGAGCTGGATTTGTCACCACCCCTTACCCCGTTTTAAATTGGTCTTTTGGAAGCCACTCTAAGTCCATTGTTGGAGAAGGGCAGCATATCAATCAATCATCAATCAATCAATCAATCAATCAATCAATCAATCAATCAATCAATCAATCAATCAATCAATCAATCAATCAATCAATCAATCAATCAATCAATCAATCAATCAATCAATCAATCAATCATAAGAACATAAGAACAAGCCAGTTGGAGTCCATCTAGTCCAGCACTCTGCTACTCGCAGTGGCTCACCAGGTGCCTTTGGGAGCTCACGTGCAGGATGTGAAAGCAATGGCCTTCTGCTGCTGCTGCTGCTCCTGAGCACCTGGTCCAGGGACGTAGGTATAGATTTTTTATGGGGGGGGTTCGGGGGGGGCACACCCCCACCAGCCCCTAGCGTATGGCCACGTCTCCCCAAGCCCCGCCCCCAACATAGCGCTTATAAAAGCAGCTCTCCGAGGTTGGGGATGGCAGACTCCCCTGCCCTGCCCTCCCCTGCCCCTCCCCTCTGGGCAGAGGCATAGAGGGAAAATGGAGCCTGATGCAAAATCTGAGTTTTGCGCCCCCCCCCCCCAGGCAGCTGCTGTGATGTTGGAATCCACCCCCAAACAGCATCACTTTCAATGGCATTTAAACTAGAGAGCCCAAATTCTTTTTTTCAATCCACCTTAAAGGGAGAATCTGGGGCCCCTAGTTAAACAACATTGAAAGTGATGCTGTTTTGGGGTGGATTAACCCCCACCCTGAAATAGCATCACTTTCAATGTGGCATAGTGGTTAAGAGCAGGTGCATTCTAATCTCGAGGAACCGGGATTCCCTGCTCTGCCACTTGAACTGTGAAGACTTATCTGGGGAATTCAGATTAGCCTGTGCACTCCCACACATGCCGGCTGGGTGACCTTGGGCTAGTCACAGCTTTTTGGAGCTCTCTCAGCCCCACCCACCTCACAGGGTGCTTGTTGTGAGGGAGCAAGGGCAAGGAGACTGTAAGCCCCTTTGAGTCTCCTACAGGAGAGAAAGGGAGGATATAGATCCAAACTCTTCTTCTTCTTCTAAACTGAGGACTTCAGATTCTCCCTTTAAATCCATGCCGAAGAGGGTGGATTTAAAACGAGAATCTGGAAAAATTTGGGGGGTGCCTGCTGTCAGGGGTGCAATTGTTAAGCTAGAAGCACCAAACTTCCAGGGTATATTTAGGAGTCTCTCCTAATGATACCCCCCAGGTTTGGTGAAGTTTAGTTAAGGGGGTCCAAAGTTATGGACTCTCAAAGGTGTAGCCCCCATCTTCTATTAGCTCCCATTGAAAACAATGGGGGATGGGGGCACCCCCTTTGGCAGTCCATAGCTTTGGACCCCCTGGACCAAACTTCACAAAACCTGGGTGGTATCAGTAAGAGACTCTCCTGATAATACATCCCAGGTTTGGTGAATTTTGGTTCAGGGGGTCCAAAGTTATGGACCCCCAAAGGTGTAGCCCCCATCTTCTATTAGCTCCCATTGGAAACAATGGAGGATGGGGCTCCCCCTTTGGGAGTCCATAACTTTGGACCCCCTGAACCAAACCTCACCAAACCCGGGTAGTATCATCACTTTTTTTGGTGCTGCTAGCCCAAGCAATGCGCCCCCTGCAGGCCAAAAACCAAAAAAGCACTAAAATGTTTTTAAAACCCACAAACGGGTGGGCGGAGCTTCGGACATGAATGGGGGGGTTCAAACCCGAGAACCTCCCCTTACCTATGTGCATGACCTGGTCTGTAAGGCATTTGCAATCTCAGATGAAAGAGGATCAAGATTGGTAGCCATAGATCAACTTCTCCTCCATAAATCTGTCCAAGCCCCTTTTAAAGCTATCCAGGTGAGTGGCCATCACCACCTCCTTTGGCAGCATATTCCAAACACCAATCACACGTTGTGTGAAGAAGTGTTTCCTTTTATTAGTACTAATTCTTCCCCCCAGCATTTTCAATCAATCAATCAATCAATCAATCAATCAATCAATCAATCAATCAATCAATCAATCAATCAATCAATCAGCCCAACATGGAGGAGGCCTGGGAGGGAGGCTATGGAGTAGAAGGATTTGCTGTGTTGTGGGTGAAGGATGAAAAGGAGGAGTGAGAAAACCCAAGAACACATAGGAATGTCCTGCGCTTTCCCCGTGAAGGGAGGAAAAAAACCTGTATTTACAGGGCATTTGGACAAAGCAGGGATTCTCAGATCTGAGAGTAAGGTGAGTGTTTAAGTGGGAAAATCATGGGCATCGATGAAAATCGAGACTGAAGGGAATGTATGCGTAAACTGAAGGAGACCGCATGTGGATAAATGGCTATGACTGGCCCGAGGTCACCCAGCAAGGACCCATGGCACGAATGGGAATTTGTTCTAGTCATACACCTTAACCACCACACCTATCTGGCTCTCAGGATTTCAAGTAGAGGTGGCGTAGGAGGTTAAGCAGCAGTGGCGTGGGAGGTTAAGAGCTCATGTATCTAATCTGGAGGAACCGGGTTTGATTCCCTCAGCTCTGGCCACCTGAGCTGTGGAGGCTTATCTGGTGGGAATTCAAGATTAGCCCTATGCACTCCCACACGCCACGCAGCTGGATGACTCTTGGAGCTAGTCCCACAGCTTCTCGGAGCTCTTCTCAGGTCTCCCACTCCACCTCTCACAGGGTGTTTGTTGTGAGGGGGGAAGGGAAAGGAGATTGTAAGCCCCTTTGAGTCTCTTCTTCTTCTATTTTGTATCGCCTCGTAACTGATTTATTTTTTAACTGGAGGCACTGATATTTGAACTTAAGACCAAAGCAGATGTTCCACCACTAAGCCAATCAGAGGAATGGGGGAATATCGCGAGATCAAGATCTCTCCATCACAGGGAAGAAAAGAGAATAACCAACTATGCACAAATGTGGTTGGTTTGCAAAATCAACAAAACTGAATATTTCCGGTCTCTTATTCCAGAGGTTTCTATTTCCACATCCTACACCTTCCATAAAGAGCCGGGAGGTAAAACGGCATTCACACTCGTGCTCAGATGAAACGTCTAAATTGCGAACGGAGATGTACCCTCCCTTCCTCTAACCTGTCTCCTCCAGAACAGCTATCATGTTGATACCGCAGATCTAAATTATTACTAAGAACGTCCTGTGGAAGAAAAACGAAAAGAAAAAGATATTGTACGAGAACGTTCATTTGCATCTCTGGAGTCGCAAGAACCTGTTGAATGACATTTAAAAGAGGATTAAAGATGATTTCTTACAAGTAGCAGAATAATCACATCTCGAAGCTGAAGCAGAATTAAGGACCTTCCATTCATCTGTGAAACCTGTCTGAAGTTAAATCATCGTTCGGTAATTTACATGTCATATACAGGGACACTCATTGAGCCTTTAGTACTGTAAATATGATCTGAACAGCTTTTGATCTAAAGGAGCATTTGCAGAAACACATTATTGTTTTGAAGGGGGTGGGGGGAGAGGAAAGGCTGAGTTTTATGAAGGAATGCAAGAAGCTCTTTTGCAACGTCAAAACAAATGTGTCAGCCAAATGGTAATACCGTCGCGGGTTTCATTTATTTGAGCGCCAACGGATGTGAGGGTAGTTTAATGATTGTTTGTCAGAAAAATACATTTTTTAGCAGATTGCCAAGCAAGGAACATGTCTTTGTGGGATATGCAAACGTCTTTTTGCGTGCGGGTGCGCGCGGGTTCCGGCAGCATCGTAAGGCTAAGTGCATTAATAAGAAGACAAGGGACTGGGAAACAAAACTCCTGTTTTGTACTCACTAACAACTCTGCCAGCCATTTTGTTCTCCCGAGAAGGAGAGGGGAGGCATCTGCTTGAAGGCTAAAGGGAGGATGGGGGACAATCTGGGTGAGACATTTATTTGGGGGGTGGAGTGGGACTCATTCCATGGCCATCCTCCCCCCCAAAGAGCTCTGTGTGTCATCCAAGATATTTCTTCCCCTTTTGCCATCACAGCGATTACGTGAAGAAGATTATTCTCTGAGAGGGAACGACTGGCCAAGGACCCCCTTGAAAGTTTAAATTGGGGGGGGGGAGTGGAGGGTTTAAACCCAGGTGTTCCTGATCCCACTCTAATCACTACACTCTGCTGACCTAAATCTAGGTGGGAGAGTGAGAGATTGTGTTTGCAAAGTGCTGCCAATACAGTAGGGTATTCAAGACAAGAGACCGACAGAGATGGTTTGCCATTTCCTTCCTGTGTAGAGTGTCCCCAGTATTCCTTGCCAATTTAATTAGAGTAAAAAACCCCAGAGAATTTAGAAGAAGAGTAGAAGAGTTTGGATTTCTATCCCCCCTTTCTCTCCTGCAGGAAACTCAAAGGGGCTGACAATCTCCTTGCCCTTCCCCCCTCACAACAAACACCCTGTGAGGTAGGTGGGGCTGTGACTAGCCCAAGATCACCCAGCTGGCATGTGTGGGAGTGCACAGGCTAATCTGAATTCCCCAGATAAGCCTCCACAGCTCAGGCGACAGAGCATGGAATCAAACCCGGTTCCTCCAGATTAGATACACGAGCTCTTAACCTCCTACGCCACTGCTGCTCTTAGGAGCATAGCTTTGTCCAACAGTGCCCATGTGGAGTTCACAGGCAGAGCGAGCTCCACTTGACAGTATTGAACTGCCCCCCTGCCCCCGAACTCCATGAGGAGTTTGAGGGCAGGGGGCAGTTGGGGAAAGGGCAGCCCTGCAATGCCCCCTGCCCCCCCATGTGACTTCGGGAATGGCTCCTGGATCTCTGGCCCCTGCTCCTCCCTCACTACACGCATGTTTGGGCGATAGAGTGTGGCTCAGTGGAAGAGCCTTTGCTGTTGTCTAGTGAAAGAGAACCAGGCAGTAGGTGATGTGAAAAGACCTCTCTCTTCCGGAGACCCTGGGGTGTGGCTGCCAATCTGAGTGGAAGATACCGACTCTGGGGGACTGATCAGTAGGAGGCGGCTTCAGATGTGCTGTTGTCAGTGGGAATTAATTGGGGATGGATTTTAATGAGATGCTTCACGGAGGAACTAAATGGGAATTGACTGGGGGCGGCGGGAGTCGAGTAAGAAATCATTTTGGCAAGGAAATCAACTGAAGGGGAGAATGGAGGAGGGGTTGTTGTGCTTCGAATATGGACTGGGGTGGGGAAAATGGTATCTTTCAGGTTTGTACTTTATCGCACTTTGTCAGGATCCCTCTCTAGGCCTTTGTGCAAGACCGGGTATCCCAAGAAGTCTAACTTGCTCTAATGGAATTCACACTTGGACAGTTTCACATACAGCTGGTTGGCCATAAGGCATCTCAGTACCTCCTGAACGAATTTAATATGGTCCTTCATATTTTTTGTATATATCAGTACAAGATCTAGGTAAACCTCCCCCCCCCTGCCCTTCAAATAGCAAATCATGCATAATTTCGTTAATAAGGTTCATGAACACCCCTGGAGCCCCGCTCAACCCAAATGGCATGACCATTTGGCCATAGCGGGTATAGAACGTGGTCATCCACTCTTGCCCTTCCGCAATCCTAACACGACAGTATGCCTCCCACAGGTCCAATTTAGTGAAAATCCGCCCCTGAGCCAGGCCCCAAATAAGTCTTTGATCAGTGGCAAAAGGTACTTGTTGCGCATCAAGATGGCATTGAGGCCCCCATAATCAGTACATAGCCCTAACGACCCGTCCTTTCCCCAGAACTGTACTGTAGTCACCAGAGGGGAAGAAGCCGGTCTGATGAACCCTCAGGCCAGGTTTTTATTAAGAAATTCCTTAAGTGCCTCTCGCAGGCTCATTGCATGCATAAGAACATAAGAACAAGCCAGCTGGATCAGACCAGAGTCCATCTAGTCCAGCTCTCTGCTACTCGCAGTGGCCCACTAGGTGCCTTTGGGAGCTCACATGCAGGATGTGAAAGCAATGGCCTTCTGCTGCTGCTGCTGCTCCTGAGCACCTGGTCTGCTAAGGCCTTTGCAATCTCAGATCAAGGAGGATCAAGATTGGTAGCCAGAGATTGATTTCTCCATAAATCTGTCCAAGCCCCTTTTAAAGCTACACAATCTCCCTTTTGCAGCTTCGCTCCTGGGATCAGTTCTATCTTACAGTCAGGCCTGATGGAAAGCTCCATCTTGCATGCTTCACAGAACTCCATTAAGTCCTGTGGAGTGCGAGATTCCTTTGACAGGATGTTCCACCAGGCTGGGGCAAAAGCCTTGGCCCCGGTTGAGGCTAGCTGGATATATTTGGAGCCAAGGATCGCCAGAAGGTTTTTGTCAGCTGGTCATAGCATTCTTTGGAGGATACACTGGGAGATGCGGTCCTGCAGATATGATGGCTCTGAAAGTAAGTACCAAAACCTTGAATTTGATTCGGTACTCCACCCAGAGTCATTGCAGCTGGCGGAGCACTGGCTGAAAGTGTGACTGCCACGTGTCCCAGTGAGGACCCTCACTGCAGCATTCTGCATACAGTATGTTGCAGTAGTCCTGTCAGGAGGCCTCTGTTTAGGGGTGCTTGTGCCACTTTACGTGGATTGCATGGATCGCTGTGGCTAGGTAGTCTGGGACAGGTAGAGTGCCAGCAGCCTTTCCTCGTAAAGATGGTGGAAAGCCAGGTGAGCAACATCCACCAGGAGCAGCAGTGGCGTAGTGGTCAAGAGCAGGTGCATTCTAATCTGGAGGAACCGGGTTTAATTCCTCGCTCTGCCATCTGAGCTGTGGGAATTCAGGTTAGCCTGGGCACTCCCACACACGCCAGCTGAGTGACCTTGGGCTAGTCACAGTTCTTCTGAGCTCGCTCAGCCCCACATAGATTGTAAGGAGAGAAAGGGAGATATAAATCTAAAGTCGTCCTCGTCCTCGTCCTCGTCCTCGTCCTCGTCCTCTTCTTCTTCTTCTTCTTCTTCTTCTTCTTCTTCTTCTTCTTCTTCTTCTTCTTCTTCTTCTTCTTCTTCTGTGTCTCCATAGACAGGGAGGGATCAAGAATCATGCCCAGACTCTTGGCTGTTGGATGGTATTCCTGTCATGATGCTCTCTGAGTCACTGAATTCCCAGTTCACCACTACTCCCATTCCCATCATACAGAAACTGAACCCAGCTTCTAATAGGAGAGCAGGAACACCCGCTGGCTCCTCACTGCTTGGCCCTTCTTTTATCAAGACGAGGGGGTGAAGACCCCACCATCCAAGCAGTTGCCCTTCCCACCTCAGGCAGCAACACTTGGCTCCTCTTCTTCAGTTCGTAGGGCACTGAAGACCTCTCTTTCTGTGAAGAAGATATCTACATTATGCAGTTAGCAATGGGGAGTAATTATTGGGAGCAGAAGGACGAGTCTGTTTAAAAAGCTGCTAATTGGTTTAAGATGGCTAAAAAGCAGGACATGAATAGGATAAATTAATAAAGATTATACTGTCAGCTTGGAAGGTTTCTGGCCATTCCTGAATGTTGGCAATAACTGTGTATTCAAAGAGCTTAGATGAATGGGTGTTGGATCTTGATTAGTAATGTTCTGACTGCACATATCCACATAATAATTCAGTGGTATGATCAAGGTCCTTGACCTATTGACTATCTCATTACAAAACAAGGATACACAAAGAAACAACGAAGATGGCTGGTCTTTGTTGAAAGATTTTTTTGCAAACAGGTTCAAATCTATTTGAAATTAAAATGTATACGAATGTATGTTATCTTTTTTATAAGAAGGATGACAATGTTTGTTGCGTAATATAGATGGCTGGTAACAATCAACTATTTTTTTTCCAGATAATAACATAACGATTGGTGAAGTCAAACCTAAGTTTAGTTGAATAAGCTGTACATTATAAATATGACAATCCCCAATAGGGGTCTATATTACTTATACTTTCTTCTCGCTTTAAGCCAATTTCATGTAAAAAATTTTAACTGATATATAGTACATGTTTTTTTTGTAATGTTGCAACTTTAACAAACATTTTAAAAAATAATTCAGTGGTATGGGCAATCTGATTAATTGTTCAAATAATAGATTGTATTTGACATTATAATAGTTAAGCCAATTAATTCAAACATTCTTCATTCAGTTGTTAGGTTTTCTGCAGGTTCTGGAGGGTTAATTTTGCATAGCTTTGTTTTATTTGAGTGAATGTTTGATTTCTTTTGATTCTGAATTGTGTTGATTTGTGTACAGTATGCTATTGAATGTTTGTAGTAGGCCCACCCTTAGTGAGTCCCATGATTCATTGCACTTTATGGATTATTTTCATTCATTCATTCATTCATTCATTCATTCATTCATTCATTCATTCATTCATTCATTCATTTTTAGATTTATACCCCGCCCATCCCCGTAGGGCTCAGGGTGGCGAGCAACATAATATAACAGTATGCATTAAATAGAATACAAACTTGTAAAATAACATACATGAAACTGTAAAATAAAAAAAGTTTCAGATGGCGACTTAACACATCAAGCCTAGCATTAGTCAGTTACAATAACAGCAGCACTATATCAATACTATATCAATCCTTTTGGGAGGGTTTTAATGAGGGTTCTTGCGGACATTGTTTGTTACTGATCACTGCGTTTTAAATTGTTTTAATGTATTTAAGGGTTATTGTATATATGTGATTTATGTTGTTCACCGCCCAGAGCCCTTCGGGGGGTAGGGCGGTATACAAAACCCAATAATTAATAGATAGATAGATAGATAGATAGATAGATAGATAGATAGATAGATAGATAGATAGATAGATAGATAGATAGATAGATAGATAGATAGATAGATAGATAGGTAGGTAGGTAGGTAGGTAGGTAGGTAGGTAGGTAGATAGATAGATAGATAGATAGATAGATAGATAGATAGATAGATAGATAGATAGATACGTTAACAATTCAATATATTAGCAATTATCAATACATTAACAATACACAACAACAAATTTTATTGGGAATAAATTGAACAAGAATATTTGATTTGTAATCTGGAGAAAGTTGTGGACAGATGTAGTTTGAGACAGTTGGGGGGGAAGGACCTGGGAACATCTTTGCCAACTAAATAACGTCCAAGCAGAACTTCTGATTCCGTTCCTTTTTGTTAAGTGTTTATAGCCTGGGTTTAGCCAGAGGCAGAAGCCTTTTGACCTGAGCCAAAGGTCTCCTCCATGTGAGTGGCCGGCCCGAATCTGGAGAACGAGGTTGGATTCGCCACTCCTTCACATGAGCTGCAGACTCTGATCTGGTGAACTGGGTTTGCTTTCCCCACTCCTCCACATGAAGCCTGCTGGGTGACCTTGGGCTAGTCGTAGTTCTCTCAGAACTCTCTCAGCCCCACCTACCTCGCAAGGTGCTCATCGGTGGGAGGAGGCAATTGTAAGCCACTCTGAGACTCCGTACTGTAGAAGAAGAAGACGAAGAAGAGTTTGGATTTATATCCCCCCCTTTCTCTCCTGCAGGAGACTCAAAGGGGCTTACAATCTCCTTCCCCTTCTCCCCTCACAACAAACACCCTGTGAGGTGGGTGGGGCTGAGAGAGCTCCGAAAAGCTGTGACTAGCCCAAGGTCACCCAGCTGGCGTGTGTGGGAGCGCACAGGCTAATCTGAATTCCCCAGATAAGCCTCCACAACTGTATTGAATTTCCTCCCAGATTTGTCAATGGGGGAAGAATCAATTGTTGGCACTCATGTTGGTAAAACTTACAAAATACTAGAATGTGTTGCAGGGTTGCGGTGTCCTGGAAATTACAGGGACACAGTCTAAGGGAGTATGGGACACCAGTTAAGGACCTATGAAGGTTTTCCAGTGGACACACATCAGTGACACTTAACCCCTTTTAGACTTGCAAGAAAATACAGAAAATTCTCCAACGATTGTTGGCTCTGTGGTTCTCTAAATGCTGTCCCCCCCCCCCCCCTCCTCTGTGGCACTGTGAAAGAGCAAAAAGACTTTGGGGAATGGTTGTAAGTTGTATGTCTCCTGGCTCTTCGATTACATTGGAAAACTCAGTCGACCAGTTTATTACGATGACCGTCAAATCAGAGTTGACTCATGGCAACCCCATAGGTTTTTCAAGACAAGAAATGTTCAGAGGTGGTTTGCCATGGCCTGCCTCTGCATCAGGACCTAGTATTCCTTGGATGTCTCCCACCCAAATACTAAATAGCAGCTGAGCGGGTATGTTTGACCCAAGGGCGTCCAGCAAGTTTCCATGTCAGCATGGAGATTTAAACCCGGGTTTCCCAGGTCCTAGTCCATCACCTTAATCACTACACCACATTGTCTCTCCTTGCTTAAAAATGTATTGCGTATCCCCCATTCCCCCAAAAAATCAATATATTATTCTTTAGAGGTTAAGAGCTTGTGTATCTAATCTGGAGGAACCAGGTTTGATTCCCAGCTCTGCTGCCTGAGCTGTGGAGGCTTATCTGGGGAATTCAGATTAGCCTGTGCACTCCCACACACGCCAGCTGGGTGACCTTGGGCTAGTCACAGCTTCTCGGAGCTCTCTCAGTCCCACCTACCTCACAGGGTGTTTGTTGTGAGGGGGGAAGGGCAAGGAGATTGTCAGCCCCTTTGAGTCTCCTATAGGAGAGAAAGGGGGGATATAAATCCAAACTCCTCCTCCTCCTCCTCCTCCTCTTCTTCTTCTTCTTCTTCTTCTTCTTCTTCTTCTTCTTCTTCTTCTTCTTATTATTATTATTATTATTATTATTATTATTATGTATTTACTGACAACAGTGATGTTGGCCTTCACTAATGTTTGGAAATCCATATTACAGCCGCAGAAATAAGACTGGGTGACTAGATCAAAAGAATGATACCTATATGTGAAATTAACTGCAATATTCAGGATGCAATAGAATCAGATAGTATATGGATTTGTGCGTTTATTAAAATGGAAAAACCTCAGTAGAGCGACGTGACTGTGTTATAAGACTGAAATTGTACTTGATAACACTGTAATCAGTTAAGAACTCGTAATTTTCGGCCCTCCCATCTCGCAGATTTATGTTGCATGGAAGATATGCTGATGCTATTTATAATCTGCCTGGATTTGTGAACCTTTTCATTATTAAAAAACAGCAACTTTTCTTACTTTCTTTAAAGGGAAGTTTTTTTGTGTGGACAGCCGTGGGAAGGGCACATTTTTACATAAATTCTCTGGAGGTGTCTTGTGATGTTTCTTAATCAGGATTCCCATCCTTTTAAAGTTTGATTTGGTATCACAGATTTTTTTTTTTGCATTATTAGAATTAGATGCAGTGTTTTAGCTCTGTTGTTCTACTGGCTCATTTTTATGTTTTGTCCAGACTTTTGTGAGGAGGTTGATTTTTTTGAAGAATGTTCGGTATGCTCTGGCCACAGAACAGAACACATTTTTTCATTGCAAAAAAAATAACATAAAGCTGTGAGCCTGGAGGGGAAGGCCTAAAAATGTAGGCCTCAAACACCATTGATGAACTAAACTTAAATCACAATATAACTATTTGTCTTGTATAAATTCTCGAACTCCACTACAATGACCAGGCTTTCGTCTTTATGAAGTAATCTGCCACAACAATGCTTAACTGAGAGCTGGGAATATTGCTTTGATGCTTTCAAGAAGAAGAAGAAGAAGAAGAAGAAGAAGAAGAAGAAGAAGAAGAAGAAGAATTGGATTTATACTCTACCTTTCTCTCCTGTAAGAAGACTCAAGGGTCGAATCCCCACTACCGTCTTAGCCAAGTTTCAAAACACAAACTAACCAGGTTTGAGGGACGACCTCCCCATTGCTTGTGTGGCAGATTCCAGCTTCCTGGCGCTTCGTTTCCCCATCTGGCGCCTCCGCAGGTGACCTTGGTCTGGAAACCGGGAACCCGCTGCTCGACGCAAGCCGCTCTTCACAGCTTCTGTGAGGCTCCCCTGGCGCATTGCCCCTTCCGGAAATTAAAGGAAACGAGGTAAGCGGCGGAGCCGGAACAGCAGAGCCGGGTGAGCAAGGAGAGAGCAAGTGGGGAGTGAGCCGGCAGGCAAGTGAGCTGGGCGACGGGCGCTTTCAGGCAAGCAGGTAAGCCGGGCGAAATGAAAGCCAGGGCGCGGGCGGAAGTGAGTGGGGCGACAGCGAAATGGGCAGGGCTAACAAGCCGAGGGGACAAGCAAAGTATCGGGCGAAGTGGCCGGGCAAGGAGTACGGCGGGTAAAGGGTAAGCCGGGCTAAGTACGGAGCAGGTGGCAAGGCAGGTACGGGCGGGCAAGTGAGCAGGCTGGGCGCGCAGGTACGGGTACGCGGCGATGTACGGGGCAAGTGGGCAAGCAGGTAAGCAGGCTGGCAAGTGCGCGGGCGGGCAAGTGAGAGGGCCGGCAAGGCAAGCAGGTAAGCGGGCGGGCAAGTGGGCTGCGCAGGCAAGTGAGCTGGGGCTGATAAAGCAAGTAGGTTAATGGGCGGGCAAGCGAGAAGGCAAGCAGGTAAGCCGGCTGGGCGGGCAAAGAGGAGGGTATGGCGAAAGCAAGCCGGAGAGGCGGCAAGTATATGTTGGCAAATTGAGCAGGCGGGCAAGGCAAGCGCAGGTAATGGCGGGCGTAAGCGCGAGCCGGAGTATGGCAAGGCAAGCAGGTAAGCGGGCGGGCAAGCAGGTAAGCGGGCGGCAAGTGAGCTACGGGCAAGGCAGCTATGTGTTGCGGGCGGGCAAGTGAGCGGGCGGCAAGGCAAGAGCAGGTGCCGGGCGGGCAAGTGAGCCGTACGGGCAAGCAAAAGCGTAAGCAGGTACAGCCGGGCGGGCAAGGAGCGGGCAAGGCAAGCAGGTAAGTGGGCGGGCAATGAGCGGGGGGGCAAGGCAAGCAGGTAAGTGGGTGGGCAAGTGAGCGGGGGGCAAGGCAGCAGGTAAGCGGGTGGGCAAGTGAGCGGGGGCAAGCAGGTAAGCTGGAAAAGGCGCAGGTAAGCTGGCAAGTGGAGGGGCGAAAGCAAGCCGCAGGAGGGGGCGGGCAATTGAGCCGGGCGGGCAAGGCAAGCAGGTGTTGGCGGCGCGAGCGGGGCAAGGCAAGCAGGCAAGCTGGGCGTGCAAGTGAGCTGGGGCAAGGCAAGCAGGCTGTTTACGGGCAAGTGAGCTGGGGCAAGGCCAGCAGGTAAGCTGGGCGGCAAAGGGAGCTGGAGGGACAAGCGCAAGCAGGTAAGCCGGGCGGCAAGTGAGTGGGCAGGCAAGGCAAGCAGGCAAGGCCAAGTGAGCGGGGCGGGCAAGGCAAGCAGGTAAGTTGGCTGGCTGGGCAAGTGAGGGGGGGCGAGCAAGAGGAGGGGCTGGCGTATGGGGCAAGCTGTTGGCTGGCTAGTGGGGCAAGCTGGCTGGGGCCAAGCTGGGCGGGCGAAATGAGCCAAATGGCTCTTTGAGTAAAAAAGGTTCCCCACCCGGACCTGGTTTTCGTAAGTGGTATAGACCCCCCATTAACAACGTTCCTGAGCTGATCCGAGGGGAGGGATGAGGGTTGAAACTCCTGACTCGCTTCCCCGCCTCTGGAGTGATCGCTGAACTGGGCAACTTCAACGGTCGCACTGGCGATGCACACGCGAGCTCTTCCCTTTGGTTTCATTTCCGCTTTTGGCGATCGGGTCAGGCAGAAGGGGATGCAAACATTAAAACAGTCAAATATATAATCTTTGAATCGATTTCTTATGAAGTTTACAGGTAGCGCATTAACTGTTTGCACAGTTAAACAGTTAAACGCGTTAAATTTTTAGAATCTTCGTTTTTTTTTTATCACGCACCCTACAAATGCGGTACATTTCTGCAGTGGGAAGGTCCTGCCCCTTCCTCAAGAGCGTAGCCAGCCAATCAGGGGAGACCCCAGCTAAGCCGAAGCCTTTCGCCTGGTAGTGGGGATTGCTAAGAGTTCTGCAACCGGGTGTGCCCGCTGTGCCTACCCGCGGTGGGAGGAGGAAACTCCAATGGAAGATACCACGGTTCCAGCCGCAACGTGAACAGGTTTGGATCCGCATGCAAATTTCAAGTGGGGATTCGACCAAGATGGCTTACAAACTCCCTCCCTTAGTCTCCCCACAACACTGTGAGGTAGGTGGGGCTGAGAGAGTTCAGAGAGAACTGTGACCAGCCTGAGTTCACCCAACAAGCTTCATGTGGAGGGGCGAGGAAACAAATCCAGTTCATCAGATAAGAGTCTGCCTCTCTTGTGGAGGACTGGGGAATCAAACCCTGTTCTCCAGATTGCTCTTAACCACTGAACCACACTGGCTCTCAGGAGGGAAAAGCCTCAGGGGTGGAGTGAGGGGAAACTGCGCTTGGTGCACGTGCATGCCTTGCACCCCCACCACGGCATCGCCCACCCCCGCCCTGCCACGGAACGCCCATGGAATGCCCCTTCCACAGCCTGGCCGCCACTGGTCTGCCCAGGGCACTACACCGCTGACAAGCCAAGAGCTTAAAAAAACCCAAATGCAGAAAAGAGACACTCTGTCAGCTGCCTTCCTGGAGCAGCAGTGGCGCAGGAGGTTAAGAGCTCGTGTGTATCATAATCCTCTGGAGGAAACCGGTTTGCAGTTCCCACTCTGCCGGGCCTACGGAGCTGTGGAGGCTTATCTGGGGGAATTCAGGATTGGGGCCTGTGCACTTCCACACACGCCCAGCTGGGTGACCCTTGGCTAGTCGCTTCTCAAGGCTCTCTCCCAGCTCCCCACCTACCTCACAGGGTGTTACATGTTGTGAGGGGAAGGGGCAAGGAGATTATAAGTAAGCCCCTTTGAGTCTCCCTACAGGAGGTGCGGGGAGATAAATCCAAACTCCTCCACCTCCTCCTCCTTCTCCTCCTCCGTTTTCTTTTTTTTTTCTTTTTTTTTTTTTCTTTTCTTTTTTCTTTTTTTTTTCTTTCTTTCTTTCTTTCTTTCTTTCTTTTCTGCTTCTTTTCTGCTTCTTTCTTTTCTTTTCTTTTCTTTCTCCTCCTCCTCCTCCTCCTCCTCCTCCTCCTCCTCCTCCTCCTCCTCCTTCTTCTTCTTCTTCTTCTTCTTCTTCTTCTTCTTCTTCTTCTTCTTCTTCTTCTTCTTCTTCTTCTTCTTCCTCCTCCAGTAGATGCAAAGAATTAGTTGGGTGCAGCTGCTTTCCCTAGCTAGAACGTGAACATCAGCCAAGGCTCAGCCGTTCTTGGAGTTGGGATCAATGGCTACATTAACCACATCAAGGAAAATGGGCACCGTAACATGCATAAACAACCAGAACTACTCCAACGCACAGAAGTGCTTGTTTTGTACAAAACTCCCATCAAATTCCGCCACAACAACCGACTACCAGGTGAGCTCCGTTGCGTAGCTGTTCTGCCACGGCCAGACATTGTCGACATGTTATTAATTAGTGTTTGTTGAGTGCCCCCAGAGCCTTCAGATGGGAGAAGAAGTGCTACAGGAGCAATTATTGTTATTATTTCATTTTTTTTAAAGAGAGAGAGAGAGAGAGAGAGAGAGAGAGAGAGAGAGAGAGAGAGGAAGCAGTAAAATAATACATCCCAGCACGACTCTCTCAGACAGAAGAGCCCATTATTTCAGCTGTGATTAAAGGCTACAAGCAGGAAGGAACGGGAGCGATTCCCTTCTTCTGCGTTGGTTTCTGGCACACGGTGGGACCCTTGCGTTCATTAGTGGCGCAGGCCCTGGAAAAAGACAGAAGAGAAAGAGGGGGGGGGGGCAACAAATGAAAATGACGGTCGGTTCGCACAGTGTTTAAATAATTAAAAGGGTATTTACAAATGCTTTTGTTCTCCCTCATTTGTCAGGAGTTACTTCCCTTCTTCTTGTTCTATATAGAGAGAACTAATAAGTAAATTGCAAACATACATTATTCTCCGCCACTCTCCGCCGGCTTTTCCCCCACTGGCATCCAATCCACCAGAATTTTCTTCCATTCCCATTAATTGGTCCTTGGAGAGTCTCGCTCTTATATCTTTTCAGTGACAGTTGGGGAACGTTCCTTAGTAATACTGAGTCAGTGGCCCTGTGATAGCTCGGGAGTCACACACCGAACCGGAGCTCTGCGGCTCACTTCCATCATGTTTAATGCATGAGGCTTTTAAAAATGGCACCGTGAAAGGTGACGGGCTGGAACTTTGTTTTCCGAAAGCCTCGCGAGTCCCCGGGTTACTCTGGGTGGGCAGAGGAAGCATCCCTGTGTATGGAAAAAAACACATAAAATATCTTTTACGTGTCTTACACAGGATAATTGCACGGGTGCTCATGGTGGGCTGCTTTCTGATCAGCATGACTGTCTGGAGCTTCAAGCGGAAGCAAGCTCTGAGGAGAATTTCAGAAGGTGGCTATATTGTTTTGCAACAGAGCAGCCAAATTCCAGGCCAAGAGCGCCTTTGAGATGAACAAGATTTTGGGGGTAAATGCTTCTGAGAGCCCCTAATGAACAGAGCTCTGAAATCTTATACCCTGAAAATCTTGCCAGTCTCTAAAGCAGCGATAGCCAACCTTTTCAAGGCCGAGTGCCCAAATTGCAATCCAAAACCCACTTAGAAGGAGAAGAAGAGTTTGGATTTATATCCCCCCTTTCTCTCCTGCAGGAGACTCAAAGGGGCTGACAATCTCCTTGCCCTTCCCCCCTCACAACAAACACCCTGTGAGGTGGGTGGGGCTGAGAGAGCTCCGAGAAGCTGTGACTAGCCCAAGGTCACCCAGCTGGCGTGTGTGGGAGTGTACAGGCTAATCTGAATTCCCCAGATAAGCCTCCCACAGCTCAAAGGGCATGCAGAGCTGGGAATCAAACCTGGTTCCCTCCAAGATTAGATACACGAGCTCTTAACCTCCTACGCCACTGCTGCTCCTATTTATTTATACATAGAAGTGCCAATACAACAAATTCTTAACCTGAATACTGAGGTTTTAGTTTAGAAAAAAACGGTTGGCTCTCATGGTGCGAAGTCAATTTTGGGAGTAAGCTTTATGAAGCAAATCACAAGTAATGCTTCAAATGGAAGTGACTCAATGACCCTAGGAGGGTTTTACTCAGAAAACCCAAAGCCCTACTTGCCAGCAACTGAGGCTTTTACTCCCAGGTAAAGGATCTTGACTTCCCACAAAAATGCAACAGAAACAGAAAAATAAAGGCAGTTCTAGCAAAGATCTTGGTGTGCTTTAAAAAAATCCTAAATGCATCTCGGTTTCCTTCATGTCTACTAGGCTTGAAGGCTGATGGCAAAAAAAAAACTTAGGTCAGGCGATGGCAAAAAAACTTGGGTCTGGTGTTTGGAAAGGAACACATTTTGTTTGTTCAACCCCTCGAGCGGCAGCAGCCAGCGTGCTCCAGCCTCCAGCAGGGTCCTCCCATGCAGCCCGGCTGGTGTGCCTGCATTCACAGAGAGGGCTCTCGCGTGCACCTCTGCAACACGCGCAGCGCGTGCCATAGGTTTTCCACCGCTGCTCTAAAGTGTTACTGAACTCAACTCAAGCTCTCATTGAAGATGTAGCCATGTTCCTCCTTTGTGGTATCCAGCATGAATGACGTCGTGCACAATTTCCAATTTACAAAAAGCATTTAAATGTCAAAGGGTTAAATTATCATCATCATCATCATCATCATCATCATCATCATCATCATCATCTATCTATCTATCTATCTATCTATCTATCTATCTATCTATCTATCTATCTATCTATCTATCTATCTATCTATCTATCTATCTATCTATCTATCTATCTATCTATCATCTATCTATCTATCTATCTGGTTTATTTTGTTTATTATATTTTACACCTACTTCCTATCCCCGAAGGGCTCAGGGCGGTCTACAGGGCGGTGTACAGTAAATTGAAATGGGACCAGTGCAAAGTTACATTTCAAAGCGGCAATAAAGTAACATTGGGGTAGGAACAGCCCAAAATCAACTGTTAAAATACTTTCAACTTTCAATTCACGGTATCTAATTGCTTTTGGTACAAACCTTGCAATCGATTCAGTTATTTTGGGATTTTGTTAGTCATCAGAATAGATATTTTAAAATCATCAGAAAACCATTCCTTGCCGCAAAGCGACGGATCAACAAAATTTATCTCGGACCAAGCTTTAAAGAAGAGGTCTCTACATTCCCCCTCCTCTTCCCAAAATTGAAAAACAATCAATCAAAATGTTGCACTATATATCCCAATTCTGGATGGTGTGAAACTTTCTGTGTAGTGGTGGAAAGCACTCCTTAATGTCTATTCCATCTTCAAAAGGAAGTGGTTATTTCCTGGATGGTTCAAAACATTCCACATTTTCAAATTGCTTGGTCTGAAAATGCAGTTGTAAATGAAGGCATTGGAATCCTCTCATTGATGGGTCACAAATTCCTTTAAAAGTGAGTGGGTCTTATAAGAGGCGGGAAAGTTTGGGAATATCTGTGACAGCCATGGATTCGCATGTCCATCTTCACGCATAAATTCAGCTCATCTTCTTCTATTCAAAAAGTTTGGTGGGGGGGCAATACTACGGGGACTCAAATGAAGGAAAACTTGGTGCCCAAAGAACTGAATTCTCACCCACCCAAACTTCAGCAAAGTTGGTTGGTTCCTGTGAGGAGAGTCACCAGCAGCTATGTGGCAAATCTGGTGCCCCTACCCAGGGTAAGACCCCTATCAGAGCTCCCAATAACATCTCCAGCACAATTCAATTGAAGTAGAACAGAAAGCTCCATGTAATTCTATGGTGGAAATAATAATAATAATTTTCCCCCACACATGAAAGTCTATGTTGGGACAGTTTCCCACCATCAATAGATACTGAAGCCTGCCAGATTCTTCGATCTTGATTTGGCTCTATTGTAGTGAATAGCTAATTCTGGGGGTGTCTGTAGGGGGTACATTTTTAAGGTAGAGGTAACAAACTTGCAGAGTGGCTTTGGGGAGTTCTCCTGATGACAGCATCCAATTTTGGTGAAGTTTGGTTCAGGAGGCAATGGGGCATACCCCCTTGAAGACCCATAGCACTCCTCCCCCTTGAAGACCCATAGCACTCCTCCCCCTTGAAACAAACTTCACCAAATTTGGGAGATCTTACTAGGAGGTTCTGCTGAAACCACCCTGAAAGTTTGGTGCCTCTATTTTGAAAAAGAAGTGTGCTCCCTGCGTTCATTCCCAGAAATTCCCCATTGGCTACAGTGAAGCCAAAGCCAAGTCAGTTCAACAGGCGAATCTGGGGGATTGCTGGGGGTGTATGTAGAGGTGCATTTTTAAGATAGAAGCACCAAAATATTGGTGTGGCTTTGAGAGACCGTCCTGATAACAGCACACAGATTTGGTGAAGTTTGGGGGTTAGTGCTATGGGTCATCAAAAGGGTAGCCCCCATCTTCCATTAGAAATCATTGGAAACAATGGGAGATGGGGCACCTTCTTTGGGTGGCCATAAAACTGGACCCCCTGAACCAAACTTCACCAAACTTGGATAGTCTCACCAGGAGAATCTCCCAGGCCACAGTGAAAGTTTGGTGACACTGTCTTAAAAATGGGGCCCCCTTCAGGTGGAAAACAGGCAAAATTGGCAAAAAAAATTCCCCATATTCCTAAGTGAAACCGAATTTTTGGGGGTTTCCAGATATATGGGTTTTTCAGGTTTCCTTGGAAGCCTGAGAAACCCATCTCCAAATGTTACTGATTTTCTTTTTTGCTCAAGTATACTGTGTACCTTATTGTGAATAAGGTGCCAAGAATGGAAGACAAGAGTCCTGAAGAAGTTGGGCTATTCTTCCGGCGATGCTGCCAGCATCAGGATTGGCAATCAAGTTGGGGTGCCACAAGCTTCAGTTGAACAGGGTCTGTGGGGAGAGACGGTGGCTCAGTGGCAGCACCTCTGCTGGGCATATAGAAGGCTCCAGGTCCAGCCCCTGATATCTCCAGTTGAAAGAACCAGGCAAGTAGGGAGCTGCCACCAATCTGAGTAGAAATATACGGACCTTGATTCATTATAAGGCAGCTTCATGTTCAAGGATCATGTTTTTCAAGAGAGGCACAGGGATAGAGCATCTACTTGGCGCACAGAAGGCCCCAAGTTCAATGCCCAGCATCTTCAATTAAAGCAGTGGAGCAGCAGTGGCGTAGGAGGTTAGGAGCTCGTGTATCTAATCTGGAGGAACCGGGTTTGATTCCCAGCTCTGCCGCCTGAGCTGTGGAGGCTTATCTGGGGAACCTGATTAGCTTGTACACTCCCCACACACGCCAGCTAAGTGACCTTTGGGCTAGTCACAGCTTCTTGGAGCTCTCTCAGCCCCACCTACCTCACAGGGTGTTTGTTGTGTGTGGGGAAGGGCAAGGAGATCGTAAGCCCCTTTGAGTCTCCTGCAGGAGAGAAAGGGGGGATATAAATCCAAACTCTTCTTCTTCTCTTCTTAAAGGGTCTGGAGGTGTTTGTGGGTTAAGTGCCCTCAAGTCGCTTTCTGACTCATGGTGACCCCATGAATTATCAACATCATCCAAAAAGTCTTACCATTCACAGCCTTGTCCAGGTCTTGCAAACTGAGGGACTTGACTTGCTTTATAGAGTCAACCCCTCATATATTTGATCTTCCTCTTATCCTTCTAGCTTCAACTTTTCCTAGCATTATTGTCTTTTCCAGTGTGCCTTGTCATCATCCTGTGAAAGTTGAGTCATTTTAGCTTCTAGGGACAGTTCAGGCTTGATTTGATCGAGAAGCCATTTCTTTGTCTTTTTGGTGGTCCATGTATCTGTAAAACAGGCACTTCTTGAAAAAAGCAACTACAAGGCTCAGGAGGGAGGGAGGGAGGAGGGAGGGAGGGAGGGAAGAACAGCTGCAGCTCCCATGGTTCAAGATAGATGCTAGTGGAGCCCCTCAGTTTAAACCCCAAAGTGGAGGGACCACAACAATTAGCCCGTAGCCACTGGAGCAGCAGTGGCGTAGTTGGTTAAGAGCAGGTGTACTCTAATCTGGAGGAATCAGGTTTGATTCCCCGCTCTGCCGCCTGAGCTGTGGAGGCTTATCTGGGGAATTCAGATTAGCCTGTACACTCCCACAGCCACCTGGCTGGGTGACCTGGGCTAGCCGAGCCTCGGGAGTTTCAGCCCCACCCACCTACAGGGTGTTTGTTGTGAGGGGGTAGCGCTGATACTTGCCCAGCCCCTGAGTCCCCAGAGAGAAAGGTGATGGCAAAATCCAACTCTTCTTCTCCTCTTCGTGGTGCCACCGCTTCTGATGCTGTCTTTAACAAAGGGTTTCTATTTAAAGCAAGATCAGTAGCACTCATTTCTGGCGCCGTGTCGAAGAGCAGAAGTGTCAAGTAAAATTTTGCTGCCTGATGCTAGGAAAAATCAGAATTTTGTCAGCTGGGGTTGTCTTGTCCTTTCTAGGAATTGCAGTTTTAAACATGGCTAATAAAAGACTGGTCTTCTATTCCGGAGATCTGTCAATCTGTCCGAAGATGTAACAATACGTCAAACTATGTCACTTTGGTGCGCTTAAATTCTGCGTCCTTGCGTTTGTCAGACGTTTCCCTTGCTTTCACCAGCGATAGGCGCTGTTGAACACCAAAACGAGACTTGGTGACCGTTCCTAACAAAATCACAATGCCCGACAACCAGACACAGAAGAAGCTACGGCACATTCCTGGTTTATCGCTCAACTACGACAATTAGCTTTAGTTTTGGCTTGTGTGGACTCCGTAAGGTTCAACCCAAGCAGTTTGCCAGTATTTGGGTAGAAGCGCTTTGGCTGAAACTTTGGAATGGGGATCAAAATTAGGGCCGGTTCCAGGGTTTTTTTGGGGGGGGGGGAGGCAATAGAGAGAGTTAACATGGAGGATATCTGCTAGACTCCACCAATGGCAGCTCCCTTTCCACCCTCCCCGAAGCTCACCAACTTCCGATGTGTCCTTTCCCTGCTCACTGCATGCATTCATGGATGCCCGCACTGTCGACGTGTCCTTTGCCTCATGCACAATGCAGCTCATGCAGTGGTGGGATCCAAAAATTTTAGTAACAGGTTCCCATGGTGGTGGGATTCAAACTGTGGCGTAGCGCCAATGGGCTAAGGCACGACGGGCGCTGGGCATTCCTGGGCAGGGCTGTGGCAAGGACGCAGCCACTGCGCCGGTCCTTGGGCAGGAAACGAATGCACGCAGGCGCAGGCTGCCACGCACGCCAGTGCACCTCCTGCTAGACTACTTCTGCCGGAAGCGCACTGCTGGAAAGGAGGAGCGTGAATCTACATTAAAAAATCACGTGGCAAAATATACACTAGTAACCCTCGCACACAAATAATTAGTAACCTACTGGAACCTGTGAGAACCTGCTGGATCCCACCTCTGGAGCTCATGTACATACAGGGGAAAAATAGAGTCCGGGCGGATCAAGATTTCTGGGGCCCCCACGGCCTCCCCTGCATGCCCCCCCTCAAGACCCTCTTCTTACCTTAGCTGGTGATGGGGCCAGACAGGGGCATGTGTAGTGGCCTCTGCCAGCCCTGGTGGGGCAGGACCGGGGCATGCGCAGCCTGGCAGCACACTCTGCCAACCTGGTGGGACCTCTGCCAGGCCTGGCAGGGGTGCGTGCAGCCGGGCAGTGGCCTCTACTGGGCCTGGGGGGGGGCGAGGGGGGAAGGAGGAGGTGTGTGGGGACCTGACCCCAACGGCGTCTGCCCAGGGTGCCTGCCCCCCGTGGTAGCTATGCCACTGCAAGTACCAGAATGTGCTGCTGCAACCGTTGCTGCATACCACCCGAAAGGCATAAGCCAGCAGGAATCATGGGTAGTGGAGCACTTGTGAGCCGATGAGGGAAGGATCAGTAGTAGGCGAAACCTTTGGAGGAGGGTTGGTGGCAACGGCCCCCTCATAAGCCCCAGAAGGTGCCCCAGTTCAGTATATGCAGAGTTGCAGACACCTGCCCAGACTAAAACCAGCATGATGCATAATCTGTCATGTTTCCACAAGGCCTGCAAGACAGAGTTTTCCCACCAGGCCTATAAAGGAGGAGGAAGAGGAGAATTGGGATCGATACTCTGCTCTTCTCTCCTGTAAGGAATCTCAAGGTGACTTCTAAACTCCTTTCCTTTCCTCTCCCCACAACAGACACCTTGTGAGGTAGGTGGGGCTGAGAGAGTTCCGAAGAACTGTGACTAGTCCAAGGTTACACAGCAGGCTTCATGTGCTGGAGTGGGGAAACAAACCTGGCTTGCTTAGCTCAGGGGTCTGCAACCTGTGGCTCTCCAGATGTTCATGGACTACAATTCCCATCAGCCCCTTCCAGTAACTGTATTACTGTCTCTTCTCATGCTGATATTGGGGGAATGCAAAGGTGGGGGCTTTATGGGTTGAACCAAACTGTAACCTTAAGGCGGCCTATAAATCTAATCAATAAAATATGAATAAATAAATAAATAAATAAATAAATAAATAAATAAATAAAGAAAGAAAGAAAGAAAGAAAGAAAGAAAGAAAGAAAGAAAGAAAGAAAGAAAGAAAGAAAGAAAGAAAGAAAGAGAGTCAGTCCAGGAAATAACGAGATTTATAATGTGTCAGATTGTATCAAGGACACCACTCCAGAATCACATTTAAATCACAAGTTGGTCCCGTGGGAAGATGGCATATTGCTCATCCCACCTCTTTCTAAGTGGACAACCCAACTTCTGAACCCTCAGTGATTCCACAGTTCTATGACGTACACCTGTGCGCTTGTGAAGAACCGCAGCCTTCGTTTTTTGTGGCATGTGTCATTTGAATACAGGGGAAATAAATGCCATTGCTCATCTTTATGCTCTGACATTTCGCTTCACCTCCCGAAGGCACCCGGAAGAGATGAAAATGAGCTGTCAACAATTGAAATATTCACACCTCCTTGAAGAACCAAATGGGAACAGTGATCTGTGAATTACTGGAGCCTGAATCTTCAATCACCCATCTCGGTGGCTGAGGAACTCTTGGTACGGCAGACAATTGGTCATCAAAAGTCTGACAGTTTCTCAACGATTTTGGGTGGAGGCAGGGAATTGTCGCTACTTAATACCAGTGAATTCTTCCCTGATGTAAATTACCACAACCAAAGTGTATCATTGAAGTCAGAGAGGGAAAGGAATTGCATTTCCTGATTGAAACACTGACAAGAGTGGAAATGTGTTCCTGGTACAAGGCTTTGCCTCGTTTTGTTTCTCTAAGAACTGGTTCCCCGCGGTTTTGTGTTGTTTCAAATTCATTATTATTACGATACCAGACCGCCTCGGACTTCTGGAGGGCCTTGTGCGTTTAACACCGACAAATGTGGTGCGGTGGTTGAGAGGAGGACTTAATCTGAGAACTGGCGCCCACTCTCCACCCTCCACATGAGCAGCGGACTCTTATCTGGGTTTGTTTCCCCACTCCTCCACCTTGGGTCACAGTTCTGAATCCTTCAGTTCCTCCTGCAATCTCTGCTGTTAAGCCTTTGGGGAGAGGAAGGGAACTCACTGATTTACTTTCTTTTATTTTTAGTTTGATTTGTAGACCTCCCTTTCTGATCACCTTCCCTATGAGGAGAGGGCTGCAGCCTTGGGACTCTTTAGTTTGGAGAGGAGACGCCTGAGGGGATGATTGGTCTATAAAATTATGCATGGTAGAAATGTTGACAGAGAGAAATTTTTCTCTCTTTCTCACAATACTAGAACCAGGGGGCATCCATTGAAAATGCTGGGGGGAAGAATTAGGACTAATAAAAGGAAACACTTCTTCACGCGAACGCAGATTATGTTTGGAATATGCTGCCAGTTGGCGGAGGGTGGTGATGGGCTAATTAACCTGATAGCTTTAAAGGGGCTTGGACAGATTTATGGAGGAGAAGTCGATTTATGGCTACCAATCTTGATCCTCTTTGATCTGAGATTGCAAATGCCTTAGCAGACCAGGTGCTCGGGAGCAGCAGCAGCAGCAGCAGAAGGCCCTTGCTTTCACCTCCTGCATGTGAGCTCCCAAAGGCACCTGGTGGGCCACTGCAAGTAGCAGAGTGCTGGACTAGATGGACTCTGGTCTGATCCAGCTGGCTTGCTCTTATGTTCTTATGTTCTTATCATGGGCTGAGGGCAGCTTACAACAATAGGTGAACAGTTGGAATTAGCAGTTCTAAATCAAATCAAGCCAGGACGGTGCCTAGCTGCTCAACTAGCTAAAGTGAAGCTGTCAAAATTTGGTCACATTACGAGGATACCAGTCACTGGAAAATTGAAAGTGGCAGAAGGGTTTAAAGCATAGAAGAGTTTTGATTTATACCCCACCTTTCTTTCTCATAAGAAGTCTCAAAGTGGCTTACAAATTACTTTCCTTCCTCTACTTGTGAGGAAGGTGGGGCTTAGAGAGTTCTGAGAGAACTGTGACTGGCCCAAGGTCACCCATTGGGGCTCATGCGTAGGAAGGGAGGGGGCAGACCCAGATAACAGTCCACTCCAGGAAAAGAGGAAGGCCAGATTTCAGCAAATGCAAGCAGCAATATTTTGTTTTGAAAGCA